>NW_028270180.1:101752247-101913497 GCF_037043375.1 Chiloscyllium plagiosum
TATAAAGCCCTGGTTAGAACACTTTTGGAATATTGTGTTAAGTTCTGGTGTCTTATTAAAGGAAATATGTGGAAGCTTTAGAGAGGGCGCACAGGAGATTTAAAAGGAAGCTGCCTGGAGTGGAAGGCATGCCTTGTGAAGAAATGTTGAGTAGGTTGGGCTTTCCTCATTGGAGTGAAGAAGTATGAGAGGTGACTTGAGGGGGGGAAGACATGATGAGAGGCAGAGATAGAATAGATCGAAAAAGTCCTTTTCCCAGAATGGATGTAGCTGCCACATACCGACATAATTTTCATGTGATTGGAGGAAGTCTGACAGGAGATGTCAGAGGTAGGTTCTTCGCACAGAGAATGGTGGTTGTTTGAAATGCGCCACCGAAAGTGCTGGTATAGTCAGATACATTAACGGGCAATTAGCAACTCTTGGATAGGCACTTTATGATAGTTAAATTAAGGGTATGTAGTTTAGATTGATCTTCCAGTCGGATAAAAAGTAAGCACAACCTTGATGTCCGAAGTGCCTGTTCTTGGCTTCACTGTTCGGTGTTCTATGTTCAATAAAAAGTTCTTGAAACACAGTAGCAACCGTACAACATTAGAAAGAGGAATTTAGAAATACTTTACACTGAAATTTGGGGTGTCAGAGAACTCGTAATTCCAACTACTTAAGGTAAATAATAAGAATTGTTTTTTCTAACTCTATAGTGAAAACGAAATAAAATCTATTCACAAATCCAAGCCCTGTTTTTAACGACTTGTTATCTGATGTGAAATCGACAAAAATGCTGGTCTAATAACACAATTATTAAGCATTACATTAAATTCAACTCAAGTCCCCAGAGACTCTGCCTTCTCCACTGTCTTTAATCTTAATGCGGCTGATCTCCTGGATTGTCTGCTTTCTTTCTTACTGTGTGCTTGTTTTGTTGGAGAAGGCACCTTAGATAGAGATTGCCTTTTTTGTGAGTAGGTTTTTAAATAGTCAGTTAGCTCTCCAGTTGTCCGAAGTTACTCCGGTGATCGCTGACAATTGCACTCTCCAAAGTTTCAAAATGCCCGGTTTTGATACGCCCCCACAATATTGTTCCCAATCATCAGACCGATGTTGTCAAAGCAGTATCCTGAGCATAATTTAAATTAATTAGTTCAATTTGAATTGTTCTCAAAATAGCAAACAAACGTCAGGTTTTCATTTAACAACCAATTGTTGCATGTAAACATTTTGGAACAGCCCATCTCGCAGATATGCTTCAATGTGAACTTTTTGATTCCTGAAGAAGGGCTCATGCCCGAAACGTCGATTCTCCTGCTCCTGGGATGCTGCCTGACCTGCTGCGCTTTTCCAGCAACACATTTTCAGCTCTGATCTCGAGCATTTGCAGTCCTCACTTTCTCCTTCAATGTGAATATATAAGGTTCCGACTTTGTAACACTTCACTTTCCCCTCATGGTGCCATCATCTCGAGGAATGGATTGCTGATACTCAGAAAACAAAGAACAATGTAAATTACAGCACAGAAAAAGGTCCTTCGGCACTCCACGTCTGCACCCGTCCAGGTGTTCTATATAAAGCTGTTGCCTATTCTCTCAGAGTCTGTGTCGCTTTGCTGCCTGCTTATTCACTTGTCTGTCTGGATACATCTAAAATGACAATATTGTACCCGCTTCCGCCATCTTCACTGGCAACACATTGCAGACACCCACCCTCTGCAGAAAGAACTTTATGCACATATCTCCCCTAAACTCTTCTCTCTCACATTGAACTCGTAACCCTCAGTTAATTGAAACCCATGCTTGGCAAAAGCTTCTTGCTATCCAACCTGTCTCTACCTGTTGTGATTGTGTAGACTTCAACCAGGTCACACTCCTCCATTCCTATAGCTTCGAATAAAAGAGATCCGAATCTACTCAAACTTTCTTCACACCGAGCGTCCTCTAAATCATGCAATATCCTTGTGCACATCATCTGCACCCCCTCCAAATCATCCACATTCTTTTGATAATGTCGAGATCAGAACTGCCTCTCAATGTGGCTAAGTCAATGTCTTCTGCAACTGCAACATGCCCTGCCAGCACTTATATACAATACTCAACCCAATGAAGGATAACATACCAACTGCTTCCTGATCAGTCTCCTGGCCTGCGTTGCAACCTTCAGGGAACAATGGACCTGAACACACAGTTTTTTCGGTGTGTCAATTTTCCACAGGACGTTTCTATTTAATGTATACTTCACTGCTGAATTGAATCTCAAAATGCATCTTCTCGCATTTTCTCTGATTGAACATCCACCTGCCATTTCTCTGCCCAACTCTCGAATCTACCACTATTCTGCTGTATGATCCGACAGTTGCCTTCACTATCTGCTACATCACACATCTTCGTGTCATGTGCAAATTTGCTTATCAGACCACCTATAACTTCTTCCAAAACATTTATGTATATCACAAACAGCAGTAGTCCCGCCACTGATACTTGTGGAACACCACTAGACACAGGTCTTAATTTTGTGAAACTTCCTTCCAGTACAACTCTCTGTCTCCTGTTGACCAGCCAGGTGTCTATCTATTCAATTAGTACACCCTGGACGTCATGCAACTTCACTTTCTCCATCAGACTGCCTTAGTGAACCTGATCAAAGTCCTTACTGAACTCAATGTAGAATATATCTACAGCCATTCCCTCATCAATCAACTTTGTCACTTCCACAATTAATTTTATTAAGGTGGTAATACATGATCTTCTCTGCACAAAGCCATATGGCCTATCACTGATAAGCGTTTTCTTCTTCCAAAGAATAATAGATCTTATTCCACAGTATGTTCTACAGGAGCTTCCTTACATTTACTTTAGGGTCACGGTCGATAATTGGTTAGATTGTTCCTGCTACACATATTAAACAAGGCGACAACATTAGCAATTTTCTAGTCCTCTGGGAACAGCCCCGTGTTCAATGATGCTGCAAAGATATCTGTTATTGCCCCAGTTATTTCTGCTCTCGCTTTCCTCAGTAACATGTGACAGATCCCATCCGGATGTGGGGACTTTTCCACCTTAATGCGTTTTACAATATCCATCACTTCTTCCATCCTTATTCCTCCTTACTCGACTTGACATCGAGAAATAAAACATCTATCCCTAACCTCAACACCCATCACGTCCCTTTCCTCGGTAAATACTGATGCAAAGTACCCATTAAGAATCTCAACCATTTTCTGAGACTACACGCATAACTCTACTCCTGTGTCATTGAGAATTTTAACCCTGTCTCTCGCTGCCCTTTTGCCCCTTATGTATGAATAAAGGGCTTTGGCATTTATATTAAACTTGCTACTAAATATAATTCATGACCCATTTTAGCTCTTTTAATTCCTCGTTTGAGATTGGTCTCACATTCCCGATATTCTTCCAAAGTTTCCTCTGTCTTTAATCACCAATATCTTATGCATGCGTCCTTTTTCGCCTTTGCTGGTCTCACAACTTCAAGTGTCCTTCAAGATTTCCTAATGTTGCCATTTCTATCCCTCATTTTCACAGGAACATGTCTCTCCTGAACTTGAGTCAACCTCTCTTTAAAGCCTCCCTTATACCGAATGTGTATTTACCTTCAAACCGCTGCTCCCAATCTACATTCCCCATCTCCTATCGAATTTTGGTATCGCTCACCTTCACCAAATTTAGCAGTCTTTCCTTCAGACAACTCTCATCTTTGTTCATGAATTTTCTAAATTTTACGGAGTTGTGATCACTATTTGCAAAGTAATCCTCTACTAAAACTTCAGCTAAATGACTGGGATCATTCGACAGCACCAGATCCAGTATGGCCGCTCCCCAATTTGGACGATTTACATACTGGTCTATCCAACATGCCTGGATGCTTCTTTCAGATTCCGCGCCAACTAGACCTCTAACACATAATGATTGCCTGCAAATGTTGGAAAAATTAAAATCTCCTATCACTACCTCCCTGTTGCTCAGACATCTTTCCACAACATGTTTACATATTTTATGTCTATCTCACGCTGCCTGGTGGGAGGCCTGCAGAACAGCCTCGACATTGTTACCACACCCTTCGTATTTGTGAGCTCTGCCGACATTGCCTCAATGCTTGAGTCTTCAGTAGTACCATTATACAACACAGCTGTGATGTCCTCTTTGACAACTAATGCAAATCCTCCACCCGTTTTACCTTCGTCTTTATCCTGCCTGAGGATATTTAGTTGCCAATCATGCCCTTCCCAGACCAAGTATCAGTAATAAAGATAACATTATAGCCTCAGGTATTGACCTAATTCCAACGTTAATCTGCCTTACCTGCTGCACTTCTTGCATTAAAAAATGCATCTCAGACCATCATTAATTTCATCATCTGCTCCATGCCTACCATTACTCATAATCACACTTACTTCATTATTTAGTTCGTAACAGGCTTTAATTGGTACCACCTCAGAGTCGACTTACGTCCTCATTTGTTTCTCACCCCCAGCCACATTAGTTTGACCATCCCAAACAGCGTTAGAAAAAGCAGTCCCTAAGATATTGGTTCCACATGTCTGGACCAACGAATTTGGCATCGTCTCTCCTCCCACAGAACCAACCTCCATGTCCCAATAATATTAAGCTCTCCCTCTTCCTTCATCACTCAAGCCACACATTCATGCTGCTTATCTTTCATGTCTATTCTGACCAGCGCGTGGCATTGCGAGCAAATCTGGGATAACCACATCTGATGTCTTACTTTCTAACTTGGGTCCTAACTCCCTCAGTCCTGCTTGTGGGACATCTTCATTGTATTCCCACATATCATTGAGGCGTATAAGCACCACGACAACTGGCTGTTCAGCCGCCCACTTGAAAATGTTCTGCAGCCGATCTGAGACATCCCTGACCTGGGGAGGCAACATACCTTTCGGGAGTCCCGTTTCGACCATGGAACCACCTATGTATTCCTGTACAATTGAATCCTCTATGACTAGAGACAGTCAACACTATTTCCCACCTTTCTTAACAGCACAACCAGCCACGGTACCATGAAACTGGCGACTGCTACCTTCTCCTGGTGAGCCAAGTCCCCCAACAATATCAAAAATATTAAGCATGTTTTGGTGGCAGATAACAGCAGGGGACACCTGCACTGACTTCCTGACCTTTCTCTGCATTCTGCTCACCTATTCTGTTTCTAACTCAGAAATCCCAATCTGTGGCATGACCAATTCAGTCAATGTGCTATTCACGGCCCCTCAGGATTGTGCGTGTTCCAAAATGAATTCATCTGAATCTCCAGAACGGTAATGCGGTCTAACAAGAGCTGTAGCTGGACAGAAGTACTGCACCTGAAAGTTTCAGGGACATCAGCTCTGTCTCTGTGCTCCCATGTTGACCAAAAGGATCAGAATCCGCATCTGAGATCTCATGCCATTTTAATGTCATGCTTAACTTACTCTTAACTTAGTTAAACGAGAAAGGAAGGATAACAAAAGTTTATTTTTTTTAGTTGAAACTTTATTGCTGGAACAGCACAGCAGGTCAGGCAGCATCCAGGGAACAGGAGATTCTACATTTCGGGCACAGGCCCTTCTTCAGGAATGAGCAGAGAGTGTTCAGCAGGAGAAGATAAAAGGTAGGGAGGAGGGACTTGGAGGAGGGGAGTTGGAAATGTGATAGGTGGAAAGAGGTCAAGGTGAGGGTGATAGGTCGGAGTAGGATGGAGGCGGTGAGGTCAAGAAGAAGACTGCAGGTCAGGAAGGCGGTGCCGGGCTGGAGGGATCCGGCTGAGACAAGGTGGGGGGAGGGGGGATGAAGAAACTGGTGAAGTCCAAGTTCATCCCCTGCGGTTGGAGGGTTCCCAGTCGGAAGATAAGACGCTCCTCCTCCGACCGTCGGGTTGTTGTGGTTTGGCGGTGGATGAGTCCAATGACCTGCATATCCTCGGTGGAGTGGGAGGGGGAGTTGAAATGCTGTGCCACAGGTTGGTTGGGTTGGTTCGTCCGGGTGGCCCAGAGGTGCTCTCTGAATCGCTCCGCAAGTAGGCGGCCTGTCTCCCCAATATAGAGGAGGCCACACCGGCTGCAGCGGATGCAGTAGATGATGTGGGTGGAGGTACAGGTGAATCTGTGGCGGATATGGAAGTTTCCCTTGGGGCCTTGGAGAGAAGTGAGGGGGGAGGTGTGGGCGCACCTTTTTTTTAACCAATTACACGATAAGAAAAAGAAATAGACAATCCTTACTTGATCAACACACCACTTTTCTTTTTTGTTGTTTACAGCAGTATGACATGTGGGAAACAATATGCGTGCAGTGTCTTGGATTCAGCCTCGGCCCAAATGCATCAGTTTACGCAACGTACTAGCAAGCAATTCGATCCCTCCCAGTGAGCTCCTCATCCTCAATACTGCTGCAGTGATCACGTTCGAGGTAAGGCCTTCTTCGGAGGAAAATTTACCTTGCAGACTAACCTTACCCTAGTCCTCACTCCATCTTTCTCGCTCCTCTGAAAATGGAGGCCCAATGCTTGAGATAAATCCATTTTAAGTAGCCAACTTTCTGTCCCGGCTGCACTCTGGTCCTCTGGTTCTCTCGCTCTTCCAGAAATGGGAGGCTTGAATTTCGGGCATTTTATTTTTCAAGTGGGATACATTTCTTCCCCGCAGCCCCCTGTCCCTTTCTCTCTCTCGCTGGTTATCAATGTGGAAGACTGCCGCTCGAGCTCAGCCACTATTAAATCAGAAATCTAAGTTAACAGCAACCCCAGTCCTCTCTCCCTCTTTTTCCTCTTGAATTTGGGGGTTAGACACTCGCGGTATGTTCCTGTTACGTGAGAAACTCAAGCTCCCAGCAATCCCCTCATCATCTCTCTCTTGAACCTGAAGAAAACCGAGCCTTAATGCTCAATGTAAATGCCTTTTAAGTGGGAAAGTTAGTTTTCCAGCAGTCCCCGGTCTCCTCTGCATCCCTCGTTCCTCCCGAAAATGGAGGCTGGATGCTCGACTGAAACGTCTTTTAAGTGGTAAATTTAACTTTCCGGCAGCACGCCAGTCCTCTCTCTCTCTTTCTCTCTCTCTCTGTTTCCCTCTGTCGCTCTTTCTGAAAATTGAGTCCTGACTCTCAAGCTAAGTCCATTTTTAGAGCAAAATTTTCCTCCCCGGGAACCCCCTTGTCCACTGCATCTCTCGCTCATCCCGAAATGGTGGGCTGATGCCGAGGCAAGTGCCTATTAAGTGAAGAGTTGACCTTACTGATAGCCCCTGGTTCACTCTATCTCTCTTGCTCGTTTGGAAAATGCAGTCATGTAGCTCGAGGTAAGTTAATTTGCAAAGTTTGTGCGAAGATCTGTAGCTCGGGTGTTCGTTGTTGTGGTTCTGTTCGCCGAGCTGGAAGGTTTTGTTGCAAACGTTTCGTCCCCTGGCTAGGAGACACATCAGTGCTTGGGAGCCTCCTGCGAAGCGCTTCTTTGATGTTTCCTCCGGTGTTTATAGTGGGCTGTCCCTGCCGCTTCCAGTTGTCAGTTTCAGCTGTCCGCTGTAGTGGTTGGTATATTGGGTCCAGGTCGATGTGTTTGTTGATGGAGTTTGTGGATGAATGCCATGCCTCTAGGAGACATGGCATTCTTCCACAAACTCCATCAACAAACACATCGATCCGGACCCAATATACCAACCACTGCAGCGGACAGTTGAAACTGACAACTGGAAGCGGCAGGGACAGACCACTATAAACACCGGAGGAAACATCAAAGAAGCGCTTCGCAAGAGGCTCCCAAGCACTGATGATGTCGCCTAGCCAGGGGACGAAACGTTTGCAACAAAAACTTTCAGCTCGGCGAACAGAACCAAAACAAGTTAATTTGCAATGGGAAACATATCTTTCTGGCAGCCCCCTGGGTCTCTCTCTCTCTCTTTTTCTCTCTCTGAGTTCTGATGCTCAAGGTAAATACGTTTTAAGTGGGAAAAATGCCTGCCAGACAGTCCCCTGTCCAATCAGTCACTCATTTCTCGTTAACGGCAACATGATGTTCTAGATAAGTCCTTTAAAGTGGTTAACTTAGCTATGCTGTGGACAGTTAGCCCTCTCTTGCACGCTGCTTCGAAAATGAAGGTCTTACGCTCGAGGTAAACAACTTTTAAATGGCAAGGTTTCCTTCCCCGCAGCATCCTGGTCCTCACTGTCTCTTGCTCCTCCATAAAACAGAACCATGACGCTCGAGGTAAATCCCTTTTCAGTGGGAAATGTACCTTCCTAGCAGCCAACTTGTCTTCTCTTGCTCGCGCTCCTGTGAAAATAGATGCCTGACCATCGATGTATGGTACTTTTAGCTGGGAAATTTATTTTCCTGGCAGCCCAATGATCCTCTCACTCTCTCTCACTCCTCCTGAAAAAGTAGGCTTTAAGCTCGATTTAAGTCTATATTAACGGCAATTTAAAATTGGTGTTAGCCAACTGACCCCCTCTCTGTCTGTTTCCTCTAAACTGAAGGGCTGACACTCCAGCTAAGTACCTTTTAAGTGGGAAACATCGCCTCCCATCAGCCCGCTGCTCCTCTGTTTCTGGCTCCTCCCAGAAATGTAGGTATCATATTCGCGGTAAATGCGTTTTAAGTGGGAAATATACGTTTTTGGAAGTCGACCGATACTCTCTGTCTTGCTTCTCCCAAAAAATACAGTCCTGACTAAAGAAGTAAGTGCCCATTAAGTGGGAAATGTCCCTTGTCAGTCGATCCGGGTCCTCTCCCTTTTACTCAGTCCTCCTGACAATGGAGTTCTGACTCTCCTGTTAATCCGGTTTAAGTGGGAGACGTAACTTCCCAGAAGTCTCCTGGTCCTCTCTCTGTTTTTCTCGTCTAGACAATAAAGACCTGGCGCACGAGGTGAATCCTTTTTAAGTGGGACATGGACTTACAACTCTCTATCTATCCCGTCCCAAAAATCCAGGCCTGACCTTCGAGCAATGTCCGTTTTTAGGGTGTAATGTCTCTCCTTGCAAGTCTTTAGTCCTGTGTCTGACTTACTTCTCTGGAAAGTGGAGACATGATGTTCGGGTAACTCATTGTTTAGTGGTAAATTTACCTTACCGGCAGTCCCCGGCCCTATTTCGCTCTCTCTCTCTCTTTCTCTCTCTCTCCGTTATTGCGAAAATGGAACCCTGACATTTGATGTTAGTCCCTGAAAATAACTGTCTTCCCTGTAGTCTCCTGGTCTTCTCTCTTTCTATCACTCCTCCAAAAAGTGGTCGCCTGACCTTTCTCTGGTAACTTTCTGGCACACTCCCCGCGAACATTGAGGCCTGACACTCCAGCTAGGTCCCTTTTAAGCGGGGAATATACCTTCATATCTGACTCCGACCCTCACTCTCTCACTCCCCCCGAAAATAAAAGCCTTACACTTGAGGTGAATCCGTTTTCAGTGAGAAATATACTTTCCTGGTAGCCAACTGATACTCTGTCTCTCTCACTTCTACCAAAACTGTCGGCCTGACCGAAGGTGTAATTCCCTATTAAATGGGAAATTTACCATTTGAGCAGCCTTCTGTTTCTCTCTGCCTCTCGCTTCTCTCGAAATTGGAGACCTAATGGTTGTTGTAAGTCACCTTTAAGAGGTAAGATTACGTTTTCAACAGACCAATTGTCCTCCTTCTCTCGCTCGCTCCTTCAGCAAATGGAGGCCAGACGCAGAAGGTAAGCCACTTCGAAGTTGGAAATTAACATTCCCGGCAGCCACATTATTCTCTCTATGTCTCTTTCTCTCTCTCTCTCCGTCGATCGTTCCCCCCCGAAAATGAAGGCATGCTGGTTGAGGAAAGTCTCTTTTAAGTGTGAACTCTACCTTCCCGAAAGCTTGTACTTCTCTCACTCGCCCCGAAAATGGAAGTCTGACGCTCTAGTTACGTCCCTTTTAAGTGGTTAGCAGCTTTCCAGCAGACCCCAGTCCTGTTTCTTTCTCACTCCTCCCGAGGTAGAGGCCTCATGGTCGAGCTAAACACTTTTCATTGGGTACTCGCTGTTACGTGGGACATTTGCCTTCCTGCCAGTCCGCTTTCTAGCTCAATTCTCACTCCTTCCGAAAAACGAAAGCATGACGCTCAAGGCAAACTTTTTTCAGTGGAAAATGTCATTTCCTGGCAGACAACTGGTCCCTCTCCATTTTTGTCCCAACTCCCGACAATGTGGTCCTGACACTCCTTTTAATCTGTTTTAAGTAGTAAATGAACCATTCCGGCAGTACCCGGTCCTCTCTCTGTTTTGCTCATCTCGAAAATGAAGGCCTGATGCTCACGGTAAGTCTTTCTTAAGCGGGAAATGTATCTTCCCAGCAGCCCTGTGGCCCCTCTCTCTCTTCAGTGCTCCGTAAATTGGAGGCTTGAATATCGACATAAGTCTCTTTTAAGTAGGAATTTCACGTTGCCCATAGTCCCTGGTCCTCTCTCTCACGCACTCCTCCAGAAAATGGAGGCCTGACGCTCGAGTTAATTCGCTTTAAGATGGTAATTTACGTTCACAGCAGACCCCTGCACCCCCTCACTGTCTCACTCCATCTGAAAATGGAGGATGGACTCTTAAGGTAAGCCCTTTTTATTGGGAAATTTACATTCTAGGAAGCCTCCTTGCCCTCTCTCCCTTTCGCTACGACTGGAAATGGAGGCCTGACGCTTCGGGTAAATTTCTGTTAAGTGCGAAATGTGCGTGTCCAGCAACTCACTTGTAGCCCCTCTCTCTGTCTCTTGTTCCTCCAGAAAATTGAGGTCACATGCTCGATGTAAATCCGTTTTAAGTGGGAAACATACTTTCCCAGTAGACCACAAGTAGACACACTCTCTCTGCCGCTTCTAACAAAAATGGAGGCCTGACCCGAAATGTAAGTTTCTACTGAGTCTCCTCTCTCTCCCGCTTCCCCTGGAATCAGAGGCCGGATGCACGAGTTAAGTGAATTTTAAGTGAGATGTTTACCTTCCCGGCAGCCCCTGGTCCTCTCTTTTTCTCTCTCTCTCTCTTTCAAAAAATGGAGTCCTGATGACCGATGTAAATCTCTTTTTAGTGGAAATTTACTTTCCCAGCAGTCCCTTTACTTGTCTACCTCTTGCTCCTTCGGAGAATGGACGCCTGACGCTTGAGGTAAATCCCATTTTTGTGGGAAATGTATTTTCTGGGAAGATACATTGACCTGTCTTTCTATTGTTCTCCCGAAAATGTAGGCCTGATGCTCAAAATAAGTCACTCTTAAGTGGTAACTGTACATTCTCGGCAGCCCCCTGGTTGTCTCTTCCCCTCTCTCGCTTCTGCCAAAAATGCAGTTGCGACACTGCAGGTAAATTGGTTTTCCGTGGGAGACTTACTTTCCCTTCACCCACGATCCTTTCTCTCCCTCCTCCCCAAATTGGAAACCTGGCGCTGGATGTAAGTCATTTTCAAGAGGATAACCTACCTTTCCTGTAGTCCTCTGGTCCTCTCTCTATCTCGTTCCTCCCGAAAATGACGGCTTGACTCTTCTGCTATGATCCTTTAAAGCAGGAAATTTACCTTTCCAGCAGAACCCCCGTCCTTACAGTCCCACGCTCCTACAAAAATGGAGGTCTCATGCTCCAGGTAAAGTCCTTTTAAGTGGGAAATTTACTTTACATTCTCTGTTTCAGTCTTCCTTAAAATGGAAACCTGATGGACGAGGTAACTGCATTTGAAACGGGAAACTTACGTTTTTGGGAGGTGCATGTATCCCCTCACTCGCCCACTCGTTCTAGAGAAACCAAAGCCTGACGCTCGAGGAAAGCCATTTTAAAGTGGTAATTAACCTTCCCGGTTGACCCCTTGCCCCCTGTCTCTGTCGCTCCTCTTGAAATTAGGGCCTGATGCAGCATTTAAGTGCCCTTTTAATAACATGTTGACCTTTGCAGCAGCCGCCGGTCCTCACTCTCTCACTCTCTAGCTCGTCCGAGATTGGAAGTTTGATGCTCGAGGTAAATAATTTTCAGTGAGAAACGTGACTGCCCTGCTGCCCCGGTCCACTTTCTCTTTTGTGCACCTCCAGAAAATGGAGGCCTGATGTCGAGGGCGATCCCTTCTGTGTGGGAAATTAATCTATCCGGCAGCAACCCCCTTGTCATCTCTCTCTTCCTCCCTCTCTCTCGGTCCTCCCAATAATAAAAGGCCTGATTCTCGAGGCAGAACCCTTTTGAGTGGGAAATCTACCTTCCCAGCTGTCCGCTGATCCTCTGTCTCTGTAACTTGCTGCGACTGTCAATGGAAACCTGAAGTTCTAGGTAAGTCACTTCTAAGTGGGACATCTACCTAACCGGTTGCCTCCTTGCCCTCTGACACTGTCGCTCCTCCTGACATCGTAGGCCAGAAGCGTGAGTTAAGTGCATTTTAAGTGAGTCGTTTTCCCTCCCGGCAGCCCCTGGTCCACACGATCTCTCTCTCGCTCCTTCTCAAATTGGAGGACTGACGTATGAAGTAAGTGACTTTTTAGTGGGAAGTTTATATTCCCTGCAGACACCTGGTCTTCTGTCTCTCTCGCTTGTCCTCCTGTATATAGAGGTCTGATGTGTGAGTTGACTTCGTTTTATGTGGGAAACGTGACTGCCAACAGCCCCTGGTCTACTATCTCTCTCATACTCCGAACGAAAATGGAGGCCTTTGTCGTCAATGTGACCGACTTTTACGGAGGAAGTTTACATTTCTGGCAGTTCCCTAGCCTCTCTCTCTCACTCTTCTAGAAAATTGACGCCTGCCGCTCAAGGTAACTGTCTTTTCAGTGGAAAATGTACCCTCCCAGTAGCCCCTTTTCTTTGTTTTCTCGCGCTCCTTCCGGAAATGGAGGCCTGACGCTTAAGGGTAGTCCCTCATAAGTAGGAAATTTATCTTTCCAGCAGACCTGTGGTCCTCTCTGTCTCTCTCACCTCTTCTGGAAATCGAGTCCTGATGCTCCAGCTGAATCCCTTTTAAGTGGGCTGCAGACCTTCCCTGCTGCCTCCTGGTACTCTCTCTCTCTCTCTCTCTCTCTCTCTCTCTCTCTCTCTCTCGCTGCTACCGAAAATGGAGGCCTGGTGGTCATGGCAAGTTACTTTTAATTTACATTTACCTATTCAGCAGAACCCCGGGACTCCCTCTCTCTCACTCGGTCCTTCCCTTAGTCCTCTCTCTATCCACCTGCTTCTATTGAAATGAATTCCTGATGCTCCAAGTAAGTCGCTTTTAAGTGGGTTATATAAATTCCCTGCTGATCCCTCATGTTCTCTGTCCCTATCACTTTCCTGAAAATGGAGTCTTGACGCTCAGGTAAATTGCTTTTAAGTGGGACATGTACTTTCACAGTCGCCCGTTGTCGTCTTTCTCTCTCTCTCTCTTTTAAGTCTTCTGAACATCGAGGCCTGACGCTCGAAGTTATCTCTATCAAGTGGCAAACGGCCCTTCGCTGCAGTCTTCTCTCTCTTTCTCTCGCTTCTTGCAATAACAGAGGTGAGACACTCCAAATAACTCCCTTTCAAATGGGACAATTACGTTCCCAGTACCCCCTTGTCTTCAGTGTCACTCACTCCTCCCGAAATTGAGGCGTCAGAATCGAAGTAATTACGTTTTAAGTGGGAAATATACTTTCCTGTCAGTCACTGGTAATCTTTTTCTCTCGCTTCTAACAAAAATGGAGGACTGACCCGAGGTGTAATTACGTAATAAGTGGGAGATTTAACTTGCCAGCAGCCCCCTGGTGCTCTCTGTTTCTCGCTTCTCTCGAAATTGGAGACGGGACGCTCCGGGTAAATCCCTTGAAAGTGGGATATCTACTTTCGATGCCATTCCCTGGTCCTCTCTCTCTTTCTCGCTCATCCTGAAAATGGAGGCCTGAATGTCGAGATAAGTCTATTTTGAGTGGTAAGATTATCTTTTCTGCGGCCCCTTGGACCTCCCTCTCTCGTTCGCTCCTTCTGAAAATGGAGGCCATTTGCACGAGGTAAGACACTTTGTACTCTCCCTCTGTCTCTCTCATCCTCAACATTAACATACGTCGCTTGAGGAACGTCTATTTTACGTGGGAAACCTATTTTCCTGGCAGCACCCAGTACTCTCTTTCCCTCTCCTCAAACAAATGGAGACCAGACGCTCTATTTATGTCCCTTTCAAATGGAAACCTGTCTTCCCTGGCGTCCCCTGGTCCTCTCTATTTCTCTCACTCCTCCTGAAAATGGAGGCTGGGCACTCCAACTAAATTCCATTTCAGTCGGAAATTTACCTTCCAGGCAGCTCCCGTCCTCACTCTCTAACACTGTCCCCGAAAATGGAGGTGTCATACTCGAGGTAAATGTGTTTTCAGTGGGAAATATACTTTCACCGCAGCTGACTGGTACACTCTCTCACTCGCTTCTCCCAAAAATGGAGGTCTGACCCGAGATATAAGTCGCTCTTAAGTGAAATTTACTTTCCCAGGATACCCCGCCTGACATTCGACCGACTATGGTAATGTCATCAGTAAACTTGCAAATGGCATTAGTCTGGTATCTGATGACACAGTCAAGGGTATACAGTGAATACAGTAAGGAGCTAAGTATGCACCCCTTGGGGTCTCCAGTGTTGGGTGTTAGTGAGGATGAAATAATTTCACCATTCTTCACTGATTTCTGCTCGTGGGTAAGGAAACTGAGGATCCAGTTGTGGAGAGTCAGGCTTAGTCCGAGATCACTAAGTTTACTAATCAGTCTCAAAGCGATAATAGTGTTGACGTCTGAACTGTCGTCAATGAGTAGGATTCTTACGTGCCTGTTCTTGGTCTCAAGATATTCCAGGGAGGAGTGAAGGGAAAGTAATATGGCAATTGATGTTACTCTTTGTTCCGATAGGCAAATTGGAATGGGTCACGAGTAGTAGGGAAGATGAAGTTGATGACCAGCCTTTCAAATCACTTCATGATCACCGAAGTTAGGGCTGATGGCTGGTAGCTATCGTGACATGTTTCATGAGACTTCTCAGGCACAGGGATGATGTTATAATTCTTGAAACAGGCAGGGACAGTGGCCCACTGCAGGGAGAGTTTGAAATATCCGAGAACATCGTTACCAGTCGATCTGCACATACTTTGAGTGCACGGTCTGCTGCTCCGTTTGGTCCCATCGCTTTCCTTGGATTCACACGGAGAACATCTGATCTGACCTCTGATGCAGTGACTGTTGGGATACGTTTGTCAGGACTTGTCCGAATAGATGTTCCCTCTCCCCCGAAATTCTGTTCACAGCCAGCATAGAAATCGGTGTGACGAACTGGAAAGTATGTGTCATCGTCTGCAATCCTGCACTTTCTCTTTCTAGAGACTGTGATGTCATTCAGTCCTTGCTCTCGTCGCCAGGTATCTGTCTGGGTCTCTAATTTGGACCGGTATTGGTCCGGGGCTGATTTAATGGCTCAGCAATGTCATAGATGGATTCCTTTTATTTGAGTGGGTCTCCTGATCTGAAGGGCTCACATCTGGTTTTTAGCTGGTCTGTATGTTCATTCAAGGATTTAATAGACAACAGACAATAGGTGCAGAAGTAGGCCATTCAGCCCTTCGAGCCTGCACCGCTATTCAATATGATCATGGCTGATCATTCCTAATCAGTATACTTGTCCTGACTTATCTCCATAACCCGTGATTCCACTATCTTTGAGAGCTCTATCCAACTCTTTCTTAAATAAATCCAGAGACTTGGACTCCACTGCCCTCTGGGGCTGAGCATTCCACACAGCCACCATTCTCTGGGTGAAGGAGTTTCTCCTCATCTCTGTCCTAAATGGTCTACACCGTATTTTTAAGCTGTGTCCTCTGGTTCGGCACTCACCCATCAGCGGAAACATGTTTTCTGCTGCCAGAGTGTCCAATCCTTTCATAATCTTATACGTCTCAATCAGATCCCCTCTCAGTCTTCTAAACTCAAGGGTATACAAGCCCAGTCGCTTCAGTCTTTCAGTGTAAGTTAATCCCGCTATTCCAGGAATTGAACTCGTGAACCTACACTGCACTCCCTCAATAGCCAGAATGTCTTTCCTCAAATTTGGAGACCAGAACTGCACGCAGTACTCCAGGTGTGTTCTCACCAGGGCCCTGTACAGCTGCAGAAGCACGTCTTTGCTTCTACACTCAATTCCTCTTGTAATGAAGGCCACCATGCTGTTAGCCTTCTTCACTACCTGCTGTACCTGCATGCTTGCCTTCATTGACTGGTGTACAAGAACACCCAGATCTCTCTTTACTGCCCCTTAACTTAAATTGATTCCATTGAGGTAGTAATCTGCCTTCCTGTTCTTGCCACCAAAGTGGATAACCATACATTTATCCACATTAAACTGCATCTGCCATGCATCTGCCCACTCTCCTAACTTGTCCATGTCACCATGTAATCTCCTAACATCCTCATCACTTTTCACTCTGCCACCCAGCTTTGTATCATCAGCAAATTTGCTAATGTTATTGCTAATACCATCTTCTATATCATTAACATATATTGTAAAAAGCTGCGGTCCCAGCACGGATCCCTGCGGTACCCCACTGGTCACTGCCTGACATTCCGAAATTGAGCCGTTTATCACTACCCTTTGTTCCTATTAGCCAACAAATTTTCAATCCAATCTACTACTTTGCCCCCAATACCATGCACCCTAATTTTACTCACTAACCTCCTGTGTGGGACTTTATCAAAAGGTTTCTGAAAGTCCAGGTACACTACATCTCCTGGATTTCCCTCATCCAACTTCATAGTTACATCCTCAAAAAATTCAAGAAGATTAGTCAAGCATGATTTCCCTTTCATAAATCCATGCTGACTCTGTCCTATCCTGTTACTACTATCCAGATGTGCCGTAATTTCATCCTTTATAATAGACTCCAGCATCTTTCCCACCACTGAGGTCAGACTAATTGGTCTATAATTTCCTGCTTTCTCTCGCCCACCTTTCTTAAAAAGTGGAATAACATTAGCCACCCTGCAATCCTGAGGAACCGACCCCGAATCTATTGAACTCTGGAAAATAATCACCAACGCATCCACGATTTCCCGAGCCACCTCCTTCAGTACCCTGGGATGCAGACCATCGGCCCCGGAGACTTATTAACCTTCAGATCTAACAGTCTCTCCAACACCAAATCCTGGCAAATATAAATTCCCTGAAGTTCAGGTCCTTCAGCCACTGTTACCTCAGGGAGATTGCTTGTGTCTTCCCAAGTGAACACAGATCTGAAGTACCCATTTAATTCCTCTGCCATTTCTATGTTCCTCGTAATATATTGCCCTGTTTCTGTCTTCAAGTGCCCAATTTTTGTCCTAACCTTTTTTTACATTGCACACACGTAAAAAAAGCTTTTACTATCCTCCTTAATATTCTTGGCCAGTTTACCTTCGTACCTCATTTTTCCTCTGCGTGTTTCCTTCTTAGTAATCCTCTGTTGCTCTTTAAAAGCTTCCCAGTCCTCAGTTTTCCCACTTATCTTAGCTATGTTATACTTTTTCTCTTTTACTTCCCTCGTCAGCCACGGCCGCCCATGCCTCCTCCTGGGATCTTTCTTC
This sequence comes from Chiloscyllium plagiosum, assembly GCF_037043375.1. Classification (NCBI taxonomy): domain Eukaryota; kingdom Metazoa; phylum Chordata; class Chondrichthyes; order Orectolobiformes; family Hemiscylliidae; genus Chiloscyllium; species Chiloscyllium plagiosum. The sequence goes on from NW_028270180.1 coordinate 101,769,761, forward strand.
CTTTTAGGAATGAACTTATCCTGCAATTTCTGCATTATACACAGAAATATCCGCCATTGTTCCTCCACGGTCATCCCTGCTAAGGTATTGCACCATTGATCTTTGGCCAGCTCCTCCCTCATAGCTCCATAATTCCCTTTATTTAACAGAAGTACTGTCACTTCCGACTGTACCCTCTCCCTCTCAAATTGCAGATTGAAGCTTATTGTATTATGGTCACTACTTCCCAATGGCTCCTTCACTTCGAGGTCTCTGACCAATTTTGGTTCGTTACACAATACCAGATCCAGAACTGCCTTTTCCCTGGTCGGCTCCAGCACCAGCTGCTCTAAGAATCCATCTCTGAGGCACTCCACAAAGTCTCTTTCTTGGGGCCCAATACCATCCTGATTTTCCCAGTCAACCTGCATGTTAAAATCCCCCATAACAACTGTAGTGACATCTTTGCGACAGACCAATTTCAGCTCCTTATTTCACTTACATCCGATATCCAGACTACTGTTTGCGGGCCTGTAGATGACTCCCAAGAGGGTCTTTTTACCCTTAGTATTTCGAATCTCTATCCACACTGACTCGACATCTCCTGACTCTAGGTCCCTCCCGCGCAAGGGACTGAATATCGTCCCTTACCAACAAGGCCACCCCACCCCCTCTGCCTGTCAGTCTGTCGTTACGATAGCACGTGTATCCTTGAATATTCATTTCCCAGACCCTGTCCACTTGAAGCCACGTCTCAGTTATCCCCACAATATCGTATCTGCCAATTTCCAAAAGAGCCTCAAGCTCATCCATCTTATGTCTAATGCTTCGTGCATTCATGTATAGTATTTTTAATTTGTTACTGCTCTCACCCTTCCCATCAACCCGTATTTCACTCAACCTTACAGCATGATGCCTTTCCGAGTTTTCTGCCTCATTAATACAGTTGTCTTTCTTGACTTCTCTTGTTCTAACTTTCCCTTCAATTTCCTTTTTAAACATCCAGCTTGTCCCCTTTACCCCCCACCCACCCCCCCCTCCCCGCTACTTGGTTTAAATGTAGTGTTGCTGTAGAAAACCTGCCTGCCGGAATGCTGGTCGCTGACCTATTAAGGTGCAAGCCGTCTCTCTTGTAGTACTTATGTTTACCAAAAAATATACCCCAGTGATACAAGAACTTAAATCCTTGCTTCCTGCACCAGTTCCCCAACCACCCGTTCAAGTCCATTATCTCTCTGTTTCTGACCACACTAGCCCGAGGAACTGGAAGCAAACCGGAGATAACCACCTTGGACGTCCTGCTTTTCAGCCTTCTTCCTAGTTCTCCGAAGTCTCGCTGTAGTATGTTCCTCCTCTTCTTCCCGACATCATTTGTGCCGGCATGTACCACCACCTCTGGCTCTTCACCCTCATCCTTGAGGATTTCCTGCACTCTGTCCACAATGTCTTTCACTCTAGCACCAATAAGGCACACACATCCTTAAATCCCGTCTGCTGCCACAAAAACCCCGGTCAGTTCCTCTCACGATGGAGTCCCCTCTTACCACAGCTCTGTGCGATATCCGACTCTTCCGCTCTGCCTCTGCGGCAACTTTTGATTGACAAACTTGGCCGCCTTGCGAACTGGCAGTGTCATCAGTCTCTGCTTCCAAAAGCTTCAACTTGTTCCTGACAGGTACTTCTCCCGGGGTCTCTTGCACCTGACTCCTCTCCGCCTTCCTCATCGTCTGCTCTCTTCTGCTCTCCTCTGGCATGATTGGTGTAATAACATCGCTGAAGGTCTTGTCCAGAAAGATCTCGTTCTCTCGGATGAGCCTAAGGTCTTCGAGTTCTTTCGTCAGCGCTGCAATATGCTGGGTCAATTGCTGAATGTGCACACATTTTCCACACATATACGAGCCAGACACACCAGAGTCGTTGACCTCCCACATCAAGCACGTAGCGCACTGAACCAGCTGGGCAGTCATGTCTTCACCCTCTTCAACTGTGGTATAATCACTTCACTCAACCTTCTTGTCAAAGACTCCTGTGCTGACGCCTCACACTTCGATCTAAACTTCCTTAGACCTTCTTTTTGTGGCACGTCTGTGGACTCTTAATTAAGGGTGAGGAGGAGGGAGGGAGGGAGACCCTACCTTGTAGGACCTGGGGTTTAGAACACACCCACTCTAATAGTAATCACTTACCTTCCCTACCGGCTTTGCGCTCCGTCTGAACTTCCGCCCAGCTCCCGCTGCTCACTGCTGTGAAAAATAGACTCCAGCATCTTTCCCACCACTGAGGTCGGACTAACTGGTCTATAATTTCCTGCTTTCTCTCGCCCACCTTTCTTAAAAAGTGGTATAACATTAGCCACCCTCCAATCCTCAGGAACCGACCCCGAATCTATCGAACTCTGGAAAATAATCACCAACGCATCCACGATTTCCCGAGCCACCTCCTTCAGTACCCTGGGATGCAGACCATCAGGTCCTGGAGACTTATCGACCTTCAGACCTAACAGTCTCTCCAACACCAAATCCTGGCAAATATAAATTCCCTTATGTTCAGGTCCTTCAGCCACTGTTACCTTAGGGAGATTGCTTGTGTCTTCCCCAGTGAACACAGATCTGAAGTACCCATTTAATACCTCTGCCATTTCTTTGTTCCCCGTAATATATTCCCTTGTTTCTGTCTTCAAGGGCCCAATTTTAGTCCTAACCATTTTTTTGCCTGCAAATACCTAAAAAAAGCATTTACTGTCCTCCTTTATATTATTGGCCAGCTTACCTTCGTACCTCATTTTTCCTCTGCCTATTTCCTTCTTAGTAATCCTCTGTTGCTCTTTAAAAGCTTCCCAGTCCTCAGTTTTCCCACTTATCTTTTCTATGTTATATTTTTTCTCTTTTAACTTTATATGTTTCTTTACTTCCCTCGTCAGCCACGGCTAATTTCCTGTTGGGGAACACCTGGATTGAATTCTTCGGTATGCTTGCTGATAATGTTTGTGACTGTGGTGGCGTACATGTCCAAGGTACCTGCGGAAGGTTTGCACATGTCCAAACTAGCCGATTCCAGACAGCACTGGAATTGATCCGCTGCCTCTCTGACGAGCACTGGGCCTGTACCCATGAGGAGTCTTGTATCTGAGATTCTGCCTGTCAGCTGGGAGAAGAAACACGGCATTGTGGTCGGAGTTCTTGAAATGAGGGCGGGGGATAATCCGGTCGGCATCTTTAATAGAGGTGAAGCAGTGGTCTACAACGTTCGGGACCCTAGTGGAACATATAATTTTCTGGTGATAATTGGGCAACATCTTCCTTCGATTGGCTTGAATGAATTCACCAGTTACAATAAACAGGTTCCGTCTCCAGTGTGTTAGTTATGGAGTACAGTGCATCCAGAGCTTCCTCAACCTTTGCTGTGGCGTTATGTACACAACAGTTAGTAAATCAACGATACATCTAAGTGGTAGATTGACGGGGAAGCCTTTGATGGTGAGGATTTCAACGATTGTTTGAAGCAATGGCTTCCCAGAGTTGCAATGTCAGCGCAACACAAAATGTTGATTAAAAAGCAAACCGATCCAGCCTATGTCTTACCCGACGAGGCTGTAAAGTCCACATGATGGATAGAAAAAACATCAGCCTGAAGAGCGTAATTGAGAATAGATGAATTGAGCCAGGTTTTCTGTGAAGAAGACTGTACAGCAGTCGTACAGTTCACGCTGGAAGCTGAGCCGTGATGTGAATGCGTCCATCTTGTACTCCAGAGATTGTCCATTTGGCAGGAGTAAGGGAGAAAAGGGGTTGTTGAAACCGAGTAGTCTCAGTCATACCAGTAGGCCGGCACATTTATCCCGGTTCTTCGCAGGCTTTTGAGCGGCACAGTGGTTAACATTGCTGCCTCACAGCGCCAGAGACCCAGATTCAAATCCCGCCTCAGGCGACTGACTGTGTGGAGTTTGCATATTCTCCCCGTGTCTGCGTGGGTTTCCTGAGGTTGATCTGGTTTCCTCCCACCGTCCAAAAATGTGCAGGTTAGGGAAATTGGCCATGGTCAATTGCACGTAGTGTTTGGAGAAGGTGTAAATGTAGGGGACTGTGTCTGGGTGGGTTGCGCTTTGGCGGGTTGGTGTGGATTTGTTGGGCCGAAGGGCCTGTTTCCACACTGTATGTAATCTAATTTGGAACAGCATCATTAAGTTTTTGACATTTGAATGCTGTGGTGATTTGTTGGAGTGGATTGAGACTGCTTCCAGTTAAGTAATCCCGCGAAGCACCCTTTGGAACAGGTACGTTGCAGTTCACTGAATATTTGCAGAGGGTCTGCTGAGGATACAGTGTAACAGGTAATTTACTGTGTGTATTTTTACGGGAGGGAATTTTCTTAGGACCCAGTGGAGATGCTAGGATTCTGCGTATGGTTCCGAATTGTCCAGTTCGTTCCTTGTTTCAGTTGCTGCCGAATTGCGGCTCCAGGTTCAGCCACGAGTTTTGCAGAAGTGTTTTGGCTGCTGTCCAGGTAAGTTCTGACACACTTAATGTCAGGCTGTGGTCTTATAGAGTCTGCACCGTCTTCTATCGGTTCTCATTCCTGGGCAGGTCTTTCAGGTCCCTCCGTTTTCTGGGAAGCCCAAATTACCACACGAGATGGGGTAGATATTAAACGAGTATTTCACAGCAGCATTTAGTGTGAAGTCGGAAACGAAAGGAAATAGATCTTGAGCCCTTGAAAAGTGTGCACAGGACCAAAGAGCAGTCGCAGGAAGTGGTGAAACGTAGAAACATGGACAAAACCCTTAGCACTGATCAGGTATATTGTCGAACTTGTAGAAAGCTAGGGAAGTGATTGTCGGGCCCCTTGCTGTGACATCTGTATCACAGATCGTCACAGGAAAATTAGTGCAAGACTGGAGAGTGGCTAATTTTGAAATATTATTTAAGAAAGCTGGTAAGTAAAAAAGAGTTTTATCTGTACGCCAATGAACCTGACATCGGCGGTCGACATGTTGCTGGGTGTGTTTCTGAGGGACAGACTTCACATATATTTGGAAAGATAAGGACTGATTAGAGATCGTAAACATGGTTTTGTGCGTTGGAAATAGTGTGTCACTAAATTGATGGAGAGTTTTGAAGAAGTGATGAAGGAAAGTGCTCAAGGCACTGCATTGGGGTTGGCTATATGGTCTTCGGTAAGGTGTTTCTCAACATGGTAAACTGGTGAGCAAGTTTAGAGAACAAAGAACAAAGAAAATTAAAGCACAGGAACAGGCCATTCTGCACTGAAACCATGCAACGATCCAGATCCTCTACATAAATCTATCTCCCATTTTCGAAGAATCTATATCCCGCTGTTCCTTACCCAATCATGTATCTGTTTAGATACTTTTTGAACGATGCATTAATGCCTGGATCTACCAACTCTGCTGGCAACACATTTCACATACTCAACATGATGTGCATGAAGAACTGTCCACGCATATTTCCCTTAAATTTCTCTTTCACCCTAGTTAATGAGCTCCACATTCTGGGAAAAAAACGCTTCTTACTTTCAACCCTGTCTATACTGATCATGATTATCGAACTCAGTCATGTCCCCCCTACACCCCACCCCACATATTTCGAGTTTCTAATGAAAATAATCCTAATTTGCACGAACTCTTGCAATTGTAGCGCATTTCTGAAAAGGCCACATCCTGATAAAATTCCTCTGCATCCTCTCCAAAGCAAGCACATACGTTCATAATATCGAGAGCGTAACTGTACATTACTATACATTCCTGTACAACTGTACCATGACCTGTCAACTCGTCTAATCAGCACACTGTCAAGTGAAGTAAAGCATGCCATATCCCTTCTTGACCACTCTATCGATGTGCTTTGCCATTTTAAGTGTACAATGGAATGAATACCCAGATCCTTCCGTACATCGGTTTTCAACATGGCTTTTCCATTTACCGCATAATTCGCTCGAGAATTGGATGTTCCAACGCGATTCACATCGCAATTGCTCGGATTGAACTCCATCTACCATTTCTCTGCCCAACTCTCCAATTTCTCTCTCTTCTGCTCCATTATCTGATAGTACCCTTCACTGTCTGATATTCTACCAATCAAATTTTCTAATTAGAGCACCAATACCTTCCTTCAGATCATTTATTTGTATCACAAACAACAGTGGACCCAACACGGATCCCGATGGAATACCACTGTTCACAGGTCTCCATTTTGAGACACTTCCTTCCATTCCTACACTCGGTCTCCAGTTGCCCAGCCAGTTTACTAACCATCTAGCTCGTACACCATGGACCACATGCACCTTTAAATTTTCCATCAGACTACCTTGTGGTACTTATCAAACGCCTTACTGAAGTGCATAACATCTACACCCATTCCCTCATCAATCAACGTTGTCACTTCCTCAAACATTTCTGTTAATCGGTACGACATGAACTTTAGTGCACAAAACCATGCTGCTTATCCCCGATAAGCCTTTTTTTTTACCAAACGTAAGTGGATCCTATACGTCAGTAGTTTGTGCAGCAGTTTCCCCACCCTTGATATCAGGGTCACTAGTCTATAATTACCCAGATAGTCCCTGCTACCATTCTTAATCAACATCAGCAGGTGTACAGTCCATCGGGACCTCACACGTGTTCAAAAATGCTGCAATTTTTCCTATTTACACCCCAGCTATTTCCCCTCTCGCCTCACTCAGTAACTTTGGATAGATCCCATGTGGACCTAGGAACTTGTTAACCTCAGTGCCTTTTAGAATACCCAACACTTCCTCTCTCCGTATGCTGACTCGATCTCGAATATTCAAACATCTATCCTTAACCTCAACATTTGTTATGTCATTCTCATTGGTGAATGCTGACGCAAAGTACTCATGAAAAATCTCAACCATTTTCTTTGGCTCCATGCCATTTTCCTTGGTCCTTGAGTGGGCTAACCACACTACTTCGTCCCTTGGTCTTTATATTCGAACAAAGGACCTTGGGATTTTCGTTAAACCTGTTTGTTAAGCATAATTCATGATCCCTTCTGGCCCTCTTAATTCCTCGTTTCAAATTGATCCTACTTTCCCGATAGACTTTTAAACCTCCGTCTGTTTTCAGTCACCTCGACCCTATGTGTACTTTCTTTTTCCTCTTTGCTTGCATCACAAATTCATTTGTAATCCACAGTTCGCTCATCTTGCTATTTCTATTCCTCATTTTCACAGGCGCATATTTGTCCTGCAAGCTCTCTTTAAAAACCCCCACTTATCAAATGTGGAATCACGCGCAAAAGTTGCTCCCAAACCACAAACCCAGCTCCTGTCGATTTTTGTGGTCGTTAGCCTTCCACCAATATACTAATTTTATTTTAGGAAAACTCTGGTCTTTGACCATGAGTATTCTAAAACTTATGCAATTGTGATTAAAAATCCCCAAGTAATCCTCTACTGAAGTTACAACCACCTGGCCGAGATCATTTCCCAATGGCAGGGTAAGTAGTTGAATTATTTGCATACTGCTCAATAAAACACTGGTGGATATTCCATACAAATTCTGCTCCACCTAACCCTCTATCACTCAGTGAATCGCGGTCGACGTCGGGAAATTTAAAAGTTCCCATCACTGTCACCCTATTGCTCCGACATCTTTCCATAAAATATCTACATAGTTTTTAGTCTATCTCACGTTTGCTGCTGGACGACCTGTAGTATTGCCCCAACTTTGTTATCACACCCTTCGTATTTCTGAGCGCAGCACATATTGAGTCACTGTTTGAACCCTCCATCTTGCCCTCCTTCAGCACAGCTGCGATATTCTTTCTGACTGAGAAACAACTCCTCCACACCGTTCACCTCCTTCTTTATTGGCCCTGAAGCATTTATATACTGCTATCTTAATTTGCCCAACTTGTCCTGCCGTCAACCAAGTCTCAGTAATAGAAATAGCATCATACTTACAGGTACTAATCCAAGCCCTAAAGTTTATCTGTCTTACCTATTACAGTTCTCACATTTAAGCAAATGCACTTCAGACCTGTCCCTTTACTTTCATCATATTTTCCCTTCCTACTCTTCGCCTTCGTCACGCTGACTTCATTATCTTGTTCCGAACAGGGTTTCATTATAAACTATTTACTATCCACGACATTCCTCACTTATTTCCCATCACATGCAACATTAGATTTGACAGTTCCCAACAGTGTTAGCAAAATAGTACCCTCAGTCCTGTTGTTTCCAGTCCTGGCCAGGTGTTAATTGCCCGATTTGTAATAGTACCTCTTGCCGCAGTACAGGTCCCAATGTCGCAAAAATCTGAAGCCCTCCCTCCTACAACATCTCTTAAACCACCCATTCATCCTGCGTATTGTTTTATTTCTAAACTAACATGACGTACTTGTGGAAAACTTGAGACCACTACTTTTGAGTTTTCTACATTTTAACTTGGCTCCGAACTCTCTCAGTGACACTGGAAAGGATCCCATCACGTTTATTACCTGTATTATTGGTGCCTATATGCACCACGAGAGGTGGGTGTTATCCTTCACTCTTCAGAAAGTCCTGTAGATGACCTGAGACATTTGCAACCTGTGCACATGAGAGGCAACATACAATTCGGTTCTGTTGTTTTAGACAACAGCCACTACAAATATATCAGTGAATTCTCCTTCCAAGATCGTTCTTCGACTACTCCCACTCAACTGCTCTCTCTCGCCGCTCCCGCTGCTGCAGCAAAATAGAGACCAATGATTCCACTGATGGACCAATGGGCTGATGAGCGACAGCTATATTTTGAGTTAGATAAATATGAGGTGTGGCATTTTAGAAAGCAAATCAGAGTAGGCATTATACACTCCATGGCATTGTTTTGGATTTGATGCTGCAGAAAGAGACCTTGGAGAACAGGTTCATATTTCCTTGAAATTCGAGTCGCAGTTCGATAGGATAGTGAAGAAGGGATTTGCTCTCCTTTCCTTTATTGATCACAATACTGAGTATAGGAGTTGGGAGGTCATTTCGCGGCTGTACACGACATTGGTTTGGCAACATTTGGAATACTGTGTGCAATCTAGACTCCTTATGATCTGAAGCAAGTTGTGAAACTTGAAAGATTTCAGTAAAGACTTACTGCAATGTTGCAAGGCTGGAAGGATTTGATCTTAGGGATAGGCTTGGCCTGCTGTCCCGTGAGCACCAAAGGTTAAAAATCATGAGGGCCATGGTATGGAAAAATAGACAAGGTATTGTCCCTGCGGTGGGACAGTCCAGAAGTGGAGGCCATAGAGTAATGGCGAGAGGGGCAAGATATAAAATGTACTTAAGGTGCAACATTTCCACACGAAGAGTAGTGTGTATACGAGTGAGCTGTTAGAGGTAGTCGTGGAACCTGGTACAATTAAAGCATTTGTAAGGGATCTGAATGGGTAAATGAATATGAGTGCTTGAGCGAGATATGGATCAAATGCCGGCAAATGTTTATTTGTTTCTGTACGTAGAGGGACCGTTGTAAAAGAAGGGAAGATGTGGCATTGTTAGTCAAGGACTGTATTAGGGTGGCAGAAAGGATGTATGATTAGGACACGTCTACTCAGGAAAGCAGAGGCCACACCGATGGGCGTTTTCTATACCCTCCGAAAACTTACAGAGACGTGGAGGAAAGAATTGCAAGAGTGATTCTGGATAGAAGTGCAAGTAACAGGGTGGTTGTTGTGATTAACTTTAACTTTGCCAATATTGACTGGAAAAACAACAATTCAAGAACCTTAGTCAGCTTTTGTCCAATGTCCAGGAAGGTTTTCTGACACAGTATGCAGATAGGCCAACAAGAGGCCAGGTCACATTCAGTTTGAAACTGAGTAATAAACCGGGCTAGCTGTTAGATTTGGAAGAACTTGAGCACTTTGGTAATAGTGACCATAATTTGGTAAAATTTACTTTTGTGATGGAAAGGGACAGGCATCCACCGCAGGGTAAGTGTTGTAGCTGGGAGAAAGGCAATTATGATGCGATTATGCGAGATTTAGAATGCATCGGACGGTAAGAGAAACTGCAGGAGATGGGCACAATTGAAATGTGCAGCGTATTCAATCTTATTCTGCGAGTCCTTGTTAAGCATGTACCTGCCGGGCAGGGAGGACGTGGTGTAGGGGGTAAACTGTGGATTACTAAATAGGTTGAAGATCTTTCCAAGAGGAAAAGAAGGGTTATGTAAAGATGAGACGTGAAGACTCGATTAGGGCGCTTGTATGTTACTGTTTAGCCGGGAAGGACTGAAAGAGAGAGCTAAGATGTGTCAGGAGGCGTTTCGTCTTTGGCTGGTAGGATCAAGGAAAGTCCTGAAGTATCTGTGGCAATATCAGGAATACAGGAATTACAAGAGAAAGATTAGGGCCTGTCAAGGAGAGTAGTGTAAGTGGATATTTTTCGTCAGCATTCACACAGGAAAAAAGACAATGTTTTCAAGGAGAGTACTGAGATATTGATATTGGACTAGACGGGATGGCAATTAAGGGGAAGAGTTGTTAACATTTCTGGAAAGTGCAAAAATGGTTAAGTACACTAGCTGGATTGGATTCTCTGGGAATCTCGGGAGGACATGACACAGCCTTTAATCTTTATGTAGTCATTGTGGACAGGAATAGAGCCAGAAAATTGGAGGGTAGTAAATGTTCTCCCCTTGTTTGAGAAGGGTAGTAGAGACAGCCCTGCTACGTACAACCCTGTATGTATGTGAGTTTTACTTCATTTGTGTGTAAAATGTTGGAAAGGACAATAAGACACAGGAATGATAATTATTAAGAAAAGAATAATTTCATTACGGATAGACAACATGGATGTGTGGAGAGTAGGTCGTGCCTCACAAACCTTATTGAATTATTTGAAAAAGTGACCAAGCAGGTGGGCGAGGGTCAAGCGTTGATGATGTGCATATGGATATCCAATGATGTTGGCAATTACAAAGGGACATTTATAACCTGCAGAGCTGGACAGCTTGTTGAAAAATGGAGTTTAATGCAGAAAAGTGTGAGTTGATTCACTTTGGAAGAGTAAAATGAACACAGAGTATTAGGCTAATGTTAAGAATCTTGATAGTGTGGATGAGCACAGGGACCTCGATGTCTACATGCAGAGTTCCCTGAAATTTTACAGGGAGGTTGAGAGTTTTGTTAAGAAGATGTATGATGTGTTAGACTTTATTGGTAGAGGGATTGAGTTTCGGAGACATGAGGTCATGTTACAGCGGTACAAAACTCTGGTGCAACCGTATTTAGGGTATTGCGTACATGTCGATGCCACATTATAAGAAGGACAGTATAAGAAGCAATGGAAAGAGTGCAGAGGTGATTTACCAGGATGTTGCCTCGCCTGGAAGAAATACATTATGAGGAAAGGGTGAGCGATTGGGGCTATTTCGGTACGAGAGAAGAAGATTAACAGACGATTTTTAGAGACATAGATGAGCAGAGGGTTAGTTAGGATGCCCGGAGAGAGCCTTTTCCCTTGGAATGTAATGGCGAGAACGAGGGACATAGTTTTAAACTGAGAGTTGATAGATACAGAAGGTAGGTAGGTTCTGTACTCAGAGAGTAGTCAGGGCCAATGGTCAATTTGGTAGAATGAATGTCACATCGGCCCTACTTGCAACAGCCGTAGTCTCGCCATCTAAATTAAATAGTCATTGGATAAATATGTGGACAACAATAGTTTAGTATAGGTTAAATAGGCTTCACATCATTTTCGCAGGTCATCGCAACATCAAGGGCCGAAACTGATTTGTTCTATGTTCTATGCAGATTAGGTAAGGATATGTGATTGGCATGGACGAGTGCACCAAAGGGTCTTCTTCCGTGCTGTTTGCCTCTATGACTCTGTGACTCTAAGTATTTTAATGGGAAACGTACCTTTCTAACAACTGCCTGGTGCTTGCTTGTACTGCTTCCTTTGTGGCGACAAAATTGAGCCTGATGTTTCCATAAAATAAGTGTTTGAGTGGGAAACTTGCCTCCTGACAACCCCCCCATCCCACCCCGTCCTTGCTCATACCGCTCCCGCTGCTGCTGCATGATCACATGGACTACACAGCAGCCATTCTATGGGAATTGGATTAGTGGTGCTGGAAGAGCACAGCAGTTCAGGCAGCATCTGAGGAGCAGCAAAATCGACATTTCGGGCAAAAGCCCTTTATTCCTGATCTGGTTTCCAGCATCTGCAGTCATTGTTTTTACCTATTCTATGGGAATTGATCATTAAACCAAAAAGAGGGAAACGGTCTCACAAAAATATTTTTCACGGATGCATCCATTCCTAACAGTATCTATCGGAATACACATTACACAGTTCGATTATTGAAGGTATCATCCAATGTGTTATATATCACTACCTCCTGCATAGTATGACGTTGTTCTAATGGACAATTCAAATGAAAACTGGACACCCATGAGGCTCTGTGAGCTATCACGATCAGCGGAATCAATGGTCTTCCCTCAATCATAAAGTCAGAAGTGGGCTGTTCAGTTATGGTTACTAAATGTTCAGCACCATTCACAACTGCACACATACTGGTGAGTGGATTATGCCCGAAACATCGATTCTCTGGCTCCTCAGATGTTTTCTGAACTGCTGTGCTTTGCCAGCACCACACTCTTCGACTATGCTCTCCAGAACCTGCACTCCTCACCTTGTCCGAGACTTAAACAGTGTATTCAGCCCTTCCATCGTTTTAAACAGGAACAAAATGAAGCTATTCAGTCATTCCAGGTTGCTTCTCAGCAATTGGAATGGCCTGTTATGCAGGACATGGAAGGGAATATTCACCCTTTCAAAACAGCTTCACAGGAATACTGGGAGGACAGGTTGCTGAGCTGAAAGCAGGGATGGTTCAGCCATTAATTATTCTTTATGATTTTGGTAGAGTTAGATGACTACAGTGACACAGACGGGTACTTATTTTGCAATTTGTAACAACTGTTTCAATAAAAGGATCAAAACAGTAACTAAATTGCTAAATGATGCGAATCTAGGCATGAAAAAAAAGTTATTAAGAGGTGGTAGAGAATCGGTAAATGGATAACCAATGGTCAATTTGGTAGAATGAATGCCACATCGGCACCTGTCAACTTATCAAATTTTCAGAAAGAAGAAAAGGCTGTGTGCTACATAAATGGAGAGAGGCTACAGGCATTAATGATACAGTGTGTACTAGAAGGTTCACTCTAACCTTTTCAGGCATCGGACGTATTGCTCTATCTTCCTCATGGTTTGCAACCTGATGTTCCCATTGGCCTATTTCTCTCAGTACGCACGGGATATATTGATGTGGTTGGTTGGCATCGGGGAGTAGTGGGAGGGGGCATTGCTTGTAGGATATTTTAAGCCGTTTATAAAAGGGCCGTTTATCCAAGATGTCATCCTTTCCTTCTATGTGGAAACATGAAGACAATGGGAATGGCGGACTGCTTCCGAATGAAAAAGCAATTTGTGCTTCCAGAACAGTAGGTATTCACCAACATGATGTACTGTGAATGGTCACACTGCAAAATTAATGAAGTGAGAGTTAGGGCGGTGCAATCTCAAGGTAAAAGAAATGCATTAGCAGATCAGCTGAAATAATGAGTTACATCAATTTCTCAATCCATTTTGCAAAACTAGCCCAGATACCATAGACTCACATATGATGTCTGTTCAACATAGAAAATGATGTAGACTAAGTTCTGTTCGGTCCAATCTTGGAATCTGGTCTGCCTGGAAACCATAAAGGCTACAGTCGTGCATTTATCTCTAATCCCTGGCCAGATATCTGCACAGCACAGGGAGCTATGCAGACCACCGCGGTGCATTGATCTATACACTGAGTATGAGGTTAAAATCAACCAGGCGAAAGTGGAGATTGCAGATGCTGGAGATGAGAGTCGAGAGTGTGCTAATGGAAAAACACAGCAGGTAAGGCAGCATCCAAAGAGCAGGAGAGTCGACTATTCGGAAAAAGGCCTCCATCAGAAATGAGAGGATCCTCTCATTCCATTTGAAGGGCTTTTGCCCGAAACGTCGACTCTTCTGATTCTCGGATCCTGCCTGACCTGCTGTGCTTCTACAGTGCCACACATTCAATTCTAATCTCCAGCATCTGCATTCCTCAGTTTCGCTGAGTTGATACCATCCACGTATGTCCATCGTGGGGAGCTTTGTAGTTAACTCCAGTGAATTGAACTGGAAAACTGGAGAAGTTATTCGCCCTCTATGGAGAGTTGTATATGCCACTCCTGTGTATTGTTGGTAACACAGTGTTAGATCGCTGCCCAGTGTGGACAAATTTGCAGCCAATGCTGGATGTGCCAGGACGTTGAACCTCCAACGTTTACAACTCCATATTCCCATTTTGTCATGACAAAGGGTGCTGTGGATGTGAAAATCACTGCCAGAGTGAAGTTCTGTCGAAATCAGTTTAATGACCGACAAAGGAGAGGAGATTGGAAAGAGATACAGCAGGGGATATTGAGAGACAATGCCCTGGACGGATGTGGTCACATATTTTACATTGTTCAAATGAAGACCTTTCAACTACATCTTGCAAAACAGCCCAGAAATTCCAGGAATGAAGGGTGAACGGGGTGTTATTGTGCGTTCAGATGATGGAGAGTTTTGGATGAACTGTTCAGCAGATTTGTAACTGGAATTGGGGAGAGCAGAGTTTTCGACTCGTTGGGCTCAATCCAACAATAATTTGTCTCAGTGACATTTTCGATGAGTGTAGCAGAGGAACTGTCTACGCAATTCCGAATTAGTTTCCTCGTGCCATCTTATAGAACGCACTTCATTAACCATTTACCCCACACCTTAGTGTCGCTCAAATTCAATGCCAGCCCGTTCCTCCCAGCCATTATGACTGGAGGTTCTCACCATCGACTGATGTCTCTGGATATTCAGTTATTCCTGACATTGTTGCTATCTTTAAAAGGCTAATGGGCAACGATTGAGCTTTCCCAGTTTAGGCCTAACCTGCATATTTTGCCAATCATTGAAGATGTGAGTAAATTGCACCACGAGTTGTCGTCGGGGTCCAGCGGATCCTGGCAGGTGAGCTAATATAGAAGAGGACTATTATCTTCTCAGAGGAGGTTATAGCACCAGACCCACCGAGAATTCTCTCAGCTGTGTGCAGTATCTGCTATTTAAATAAATGTCAAGCAACAAAGAACAAACATCAATATTTTTCCCCGCTCTGCCAGAATGAGTGCCACCACATTGTCTCTGCTCTGTCACGGTCACTGTCTTTGCGTCATAGTGCACACAAATAATGCTCATGCACCACCACTCTCACTACTGTATGCAACACCTTCCACCACCATCTCTCTCCTCCAATCTCCTCCAACCACATTAATAACACTGAATGGATTCAATACTGCCGATTGACTCAACCTGACACGTCACCATTTCACCCCACCACAAGCGTTTACAGTTGGACTTCTTCTCCCTCCCTCCTGACAGTTCTTTCATTCCAGGAGAAACATCATGCAATAGGACAAAAGGGGTCAAGCCATGTGTTGGAGTGCCGGACCTCTGTTCCCCCCGCCACTCTTCCATGTGGGGAGGATTCTGGTACGAGCCGGAGAGGATCTTGACGACTCATGTGGAGATTCTGAAACATCGACTTGCACCACCAAGTACGGATTAATGTCAATTGAAGCACAATTCTCACTTTAAACCCAGTGTCTGTTCCATTTCCACCTGTCAAAACTTAGAAACCATGGCCCTGATGCTATCTGCCTTTTGTGTCGAGCTGGTGCAAATTGAACAACAAGTGGATCAAGCATGAGTATGAGATGACAGAAGAAACATGTTCAGATACGTGTCAGTCATCATCAAGAACCCAGGTAGACTCGATGGCCCAAATGGCCTAATTCTGCTCCAATTTCTTACGCTTGATGATCTTCAGGTATTGGAAATGTTTACTCAAGACAGTCGTTGAGACTGAGTTTGATAAATACTTTATTGAACAGTCAAAGGAAATGTACGGTAGGTTTGAGGGGCTGAACATTCCACGTCTGTTCATTTTTGTTGTGCCTTTATTTTTCAAAAGTGGGATGTGAGGTTAACGAAATTGGAACTTTAAATGTTCCCCGTTTGATATTGAGAGAAGTTTTTTTCTTTCTTCTTTACATTATGCTGCCTGTGGTGTTCTCATCCTCAGAGAACAGTGAAGTCTGTGTTATTGAGCATATTCAAAATTGAGCTCAACTGACCTTTGATGGACGGGAGAGTCAATATTTATTGTGAAGAAATAAAGGGGTATTTTGACCCAATCAGAGCAGCTATGAATATTCTAATTTGAGCAGCAGTTTAGATGACTGAGTGGACAAATGAAGCATTGACCTCAAGTTCTCACAGTCTACCACTTGAAGCTCTTCCAGAGGGAGAGGAAGATCCCATTCAGCCTGTAAGGATAGTTACACAGAGGCAGGTGAAGACCATTCTTGCCACCTGTGTAGTTAGACTGGAATAGAACGAAGTAGAACATAGAACATAGAACATAGAAGAATACAGCGCAGTACAGGCCCTTTGGCCCTCGATGTTGCGCCGATCCAAGCCCACCTAACCTATACTAACCCACTATCCTCCATATACCTATCCAATGCCCGCTTAAATGCCCATAAAGAGGGAGAGTCCACCACTGCTACCGGCAGGGCATTCCATGAACTTACGACTCGCTGAGTGAAGAACCTACCCCTAACTTCAGTCCTATATCTACCCCCCCTTAATTTAAAGCTATGCCCCCTTGTAATACCCGACTCCATACGTGGGAAAAGGTTCACACTGTCAACCCTATCTAACCCCCTAATCATCTTGTACACCTCAATCAAGTCACCCCTAAACCTTCTTTTCTCTAATGAAAACAGCCCCAAGTGTCTCAGTCTTTCCTCATACGATCTTCCTTCCATACCAGGCAACATCCTGGTAAACCTCCTCTGCACCCGTTCCAGTGCCTCCACATCCTTCCTATAGTATGGCGACCAAAACTGCACACAATATTCCAGATGCGGCAGCACCAGAGTCTTATACAACTGTATCATGACCTCAGGACTCCGGAACTCAATTCCTCTACCAATAAAAACCAGTACGCCATATGCCTTCCTCACGGCACTATTTACCTGGGTGGCAACTTTCAGAGATCTGTGTACATGGACAGCAAGATCCCTCTGCTCATCCACACTACCAAGTATCCGACCATTAGCCCAGTACCCCATCTTTTTGTTATTCTTCCCAAAGTGAATCACCTCACACTTAGCTACATTGAATTCCATTTGCCACCTTTCTGCCCAGCTCTGCAGCTTCTCTATATCCTGCTGTAACCTGCCACATCCTTCCTCACTGTCAACAACTCCTCCGACTTTCGTATCATTCGCAAACTTGCTCACCCAACCTTCTAACCGCTCTTCCAGGTCATTTATAAAAATGACAAACAGCAATGGTCCCAAAACAGATCCTTGCGGAACACCGCTAGTGACGGCTCTCCATGAAGAAACTTTGCCATCAACTACTACCCTCTGTCTTCTTCCATCCAGCCAATTCCTAATCCAAACCTCCAACTCACCCTCAATGCCATATCTCCGTATTTTCTGCAGTAGCCTACCATGGGGAACCTTATCAAACGCCTTACTAAAAACCATATATACCACATCTACTGCTTTCCCCTCGTCCACCTCCTTAGTCACCTTCTCAAAGAATTCAATAAGGTTTGTGAGGCACGACCTGCCCTTCACAAAACCATGCTGACTATCCTTGATCACATTATTCCTATCCAGATGTGCATAAATCCTATCCCTTACAATTCTCTCTAAGACTTTGCCCACAACAGAAGTGAGACTCACCGGCCTATAGTTACTAAGGTTATCC
This sequence comes from Chiloscyllium plagiosum, assembly GCF_037043375.1. NCBI lineage: Eukaryota > Metazoa > Chordata > Chondrichthyes > Orectolobiformes > Hemiscylliidae > Chiloscyllium > Chiloscyllium plagiosum. The sequence continues at coordinate 101,787,611 of NW_028270180.1, forward strand.
CTACTCCCCTTTTTGAACAAGGGAACCACATTTGCTATCCTCCAGTCTTCTGGCACTACTCCTGTAGACAAAGAGGACATAAAAATCAAGGCCAATGGCTCTGCAATCTCCCCCCTTGCTTCCCAGAGAATCCCAGGATAAATGCCATCAGGCCCAGGGGACTTATCTATTTTCACCTTTTCCAGGATTTCCAACACCTCTTCTCTACATACCTCAAAGCCATCCATTCTACTTATTTGTGACTCAGTATTCACATCGACGACAATGCCCTGTTCCTGAGTAAATACTGAAGAAAAGTATTCATTCAGTGTCTCCCCAATCTCTTCCGCCTCCACACGCAACTTCCCACTACTATCCTTGACTGGACCTATTCCTACCCTAGTCATTCTTTTATTCCTAACATACCTATAGAAAGCCTTAGGGTTTTCCCTAATCCTACCGACTAAGGACATTTCATGTCCCCTCCTTGTTGCTCTTAGCTCTCTCTTCAGGTCCTTCCTGGCTACCCTATAACTCTCAATTGCCCCAATTGAACCTTCACGTCTCATCTTGAGATAGGCCGCCCTCTTCCATTTAACAAGGGATTCCAATTCCTTATTAAACCACGGCTCCCTCGCACGACCCTTTCCTCCCTGCCTGACAGGTACATAATTATCAAGGACACTCAATAGTTGCTCCTTGAACAAGCTCCACATATCATTTACACTCTTGCCTTGGAGTCTACTTTTCCAAGCCACACATCCTAAGTCATGCCTCACCGCATCATAATTTCCCTGACCCCAGCTATAACTCTTGTCCTGTAGTACACACTTATCCCTCTCCATCACGAGAGTAAAAATCACCGAATTATGGTCACTATCCCCAAAGTGCTCACCTACCTCTAATTCTAACACCTGGCCTGGTTCGTTACCCAGAACCAAATCCAGTATGGCCTCACCTCTTGTTGGCCTGTCTACATATTGTGTCAGGAAACTCTCCTGCACACATTGAACAAACACTGACCCATCTAACGAACTTGAGCTCTAGCTTTCCCAATCAATATCAGGAAAGTTAAAGTCCCCCATAACAACCACCCTATTACTGTCACTCATCTCCTGAATCACCTTCCCTATCCTTTCTTCACTGATTCTAGGACTATTAGGAGGTCCGTAAAAGACTCCTAACAGGGTGACCTCACCTTTCCTATTCCTAACCTCAGCCCAAACTACCTCAGATGGCAAGTCCTCATCCATCGTCCTTTCCACCACTGTAATACTATCTTTGACAAGCAATGCCACACCTCCCCCTCTTTTACCCCCACCTCTGACCCTACTAAAACATTTAAATCCTGGAACCTGCAACAGCCAATCCTGTCCCTGTTCTAGCCATGTCTCCGTAATAGCCACAACATCGAAGTCCCAGGTACCAACCCACGCTGCAAGTTCACCTACCTTATTTCTTATACTTCTTGCATTGAAGTATACACACTTCAAGCCACTTTCCTGTTTACAGGTACCCTCCTTTGAAATTGATGCCATGTTCCTAACCTCCCTACACTCCAGGCCCTGCACCCTGAAGCTACAATCTGGATTCCCATGCCCCTGCAGAGTTAGTTTAAACCCCCCCCCCAAGAGCACTAGCAAACCTCCCCCCAAGGATGCTGGTGCCCCTCAGGTTCAGGTGTAGATCATCCTGTTTATAGAGGTCCCACCGTCCCCAGAAAGAACCCCAGTTATCCAAAAACCGGAATCCCTCCCTCCTGCACCATTCCTGTAGCCACGCATTTAAGTGTTCTCTTTCCCTGTTCCTCGAATCTCTATCACGTGGCACGGGTAACAAACCAGAGACAACAACTCTGTTCGTTCTAAGTATTCAGCCCTTTGAGCATTTTGAAGACCAGACGACGAGGCCATGCAAACGCCCTAGTCCTCTGCATAGGAACGGGGGCCGGTCGGTGGGGGAGGCTGGCTGGGGGCTGCTTGGCTGACAGGAAATACAGAATACACATAATTAATCATTTCCAGTTTGGAAAGCTGTAATTAAGGAGATTCCTGAGGGATCACTATGAGGTTATCAACAACTCACAATCCAGATTAGTGATTTGGAGGAAGTGCCTGAATGGATTGGAACTTAAATTTCTGTTCCACCAGGATAGTCATTCAATGTGATGTCAAGTGGAGGCAGACCCTTTGCAATAGGATACAGATAGAGGACATTGCTGCACAGTTCAGTAACAAAGGAAGTTGATTGTAGTTGGTGACATCTATTCCCTCATTTCCAGTATCTGTCTGCAGGAGTTCCACCGGGGAAATACCTCATTAGAAGCATCTTCAGTTGCTTCATTAACGTTTTGTAACCACCATAATATCATACATGGGAATGTTCACTGAAGATCACACAATATTCAAAAGAACCTGTCATAACTCAGCTCGTAAAACTGTCTGTGACCACGTGCAGCAAGACGTGGACAATATTCAAGTTCGTGATTTTAACCTGTATATAGCATTCATGGAACTTTACTGCTGGACACTATATATATACACGTTAAAAAAAGGAAGAGCTCATTCAGCAAGTCAAGCTAACGTCATCAGACTATGAGGAAGACATTCAGCCCATCGAAACTATTGGCAAAAAAAGCAGGATAGCCCATTTAGTCTGTCCAGCTTAATTCACATGAAGAGAAAGCACCCCAATGTTATGGACCAGACAGACCTCCTCAAGAGTATTTTAACGTGGTAGCCTAAACTCTAACTCCGTCTTTTTTTAAGGCTAATGTGAAGTGTCTGTTCCATATGCAATGCGGCTGGTCAACGACTCAACATTAAGCAAAACAGCATTATTTTAAACACCAGTTAAAATGCAACCAAACGAATAATAATTTAAATAACTTAACTCTATTGGAAAACTTAACGGAAGAATAAATAAGGAATCTATTACTAATTAACAGTATCAATGTAGTAACATCCCGCAAAATAAACCTTTTGTAAGAAGATACATTCAGTTACAGTTTCTGACATTTTCCAATCCAGGAGAAATGATAAATAGAAAATTCAGAGAGAATAGCAGCCGGGGACATTCACTGAAACTTTTCCAATTAAGTTGAGACTTCATTCTTTATAATGTTACTGAAAAACCAAAATCCAGAAATACACATCTGTGACAGCTGGCCACACCCATTCAGATGGGTTTTTTAAAAAAGACTGTTTACATCTTGGTTTTCTCCAGACGGCTTGGTACCTCTCTTTCAATCTCTGTCTTAAAACAATCCAACACAAAACAATTTCTTAACGCTACAGAATTTTCTCACTCGTCAACATATCGAGCTTTAAAGAAAAAAATAACAAGTGTTGCTCAAAAAAGACCATTAACCTTGTCCAAACGGTCAAGGAAGAAGCCATTTAGTTCCTCGACTCACTTGTACAAGGAGAAAATGAGGCACTTTCTGCTCCAACATGTTAAAAACTGCAGCCGAAGATGCACAGATCGACGGCTCCCCCTTGTTCCTCATGCCTTCAAAGTTCGTGGGACACACGTGGTATTTTGACGTGGTTTTCTGTTGGAGCAAAACTATGTGTTTTGTGTGAAGTCATAAGCAGCTATCGTCCATCTTCATGAAGACAGACTGATATTCTCAATGGAGGTCAGAAGCTTGTGCGAATGACTAACTGCTTCAGAAGGCATGTGTTAGGGCTGCTGTGTGCATTGTGAACAAGATGCTGTCAGTGCGGGGTTGTGCAGTAATTGGAGGAGTATTCATTTCGAGCTTGTATGTCTCTCTCAATCAGAGTGAGGCTCCGCAGAGGCACATAAACTGTTAGGAATGCCCGATTAGAGTGATGAAAGAGTTCTCTAAGTTCAAATTCATATTCATGTTCATATGCATGCAACCTGTATGCTTGATTGTGTCTAAGTTTTTTAATACTATGTACTTTATGTCCTTGCACACTCTGATTTGCCTGTATTACTCACAAACAGAACAATTCCTTGTCCTTAGGTAAAAGTAACAAGGTAGGGTGGCACAGTGGCTTTACGGCAGCACGGTGACTCAGTGGTTAGTAATGCTGCCACACAGCGCTAGGGACCCGGGTTTAATTCCCGCCTCGGGCAACTGTCTGAGTGGAGTTTTCACATTCTCCCCATGTCTGCGTGGGTTTCACCTGGGTGATCCGGCTTCCTCCCACAGCCCAAAGATGTACAGATTAGATGTGCAGATTGGCCATGCTAAATTGCCATTAGTGTTAGGTGCATTAGTCAGAGGGAAATGACGGGGAATGGGTCTGGGTGGGTTGCTCTTCGCAGGGCCGGTGTGGACTTGCTGGGCTGAAAGGTCTGTTTCCAATCTGTAGGGAATCTAATCTAACAATAATTTAAATCAATTGATAGAATTTCTCAACCAGCCAATGTCTATTTGACCTTGATACCAAAGGCACCACCTCTTCTCCTCCCAGATTAATAAATCAGTTCCTTCACTCTCTCGTAATGATCCCATCATGTCAGGGATGAGACTGGTGTTACTCGTTTGCACTGTGTCTGTGGAAAGCAGATCGTTCATTACAAAGGAGATAAATGAGTACATAGTGCCACAAATACTCTTTCATAAAGGCGATGTAGTTGCAAGAAGTTAGCTTTATTTATGTATTTGAATCTTCTTACAATGAATGACGGTACATAATATGCTGCCCTAATTACTTAATCTCATTGATGCATTATTTTTGTTGACTCACGTTAAAGCACATGCAGGTCCATTTGGATACATCAACATTTCCATATCTCGCACAAATTAATCAGTACAGAGTGAGATCATGGTATTTGTTTCCCACATCAAAACTGTTCCTCTGCCTTCTAATTTGCTGGATTCAAAAACTGATGCATGTCATACCCTCTGAGTAATAGCTTTCAGTGCAGAAAAAAGGCGCTTCTCTCTGTATTCTCATCACTAACTAATTCATAACTAATGCAGTATATTGCCTCGTTTCCATTTGGCATTCGTGCGCCTGTCAACAATAATTTCAAGCAAAAGATATATCAAATAAGCAACTCTCACCGGTTATCATTTGTGAATGCCATAGCTGCCACAAACTCCAAAGTTTATTTCCGCTCAATAAAAAGAAGTTGATTCTGCCAAGTCAAATCATGATTCCCCAAGTATTAAGTTATCACATTCCTTCGAAAATATGAGAACATATTCATCACACCCGGCATCAACTCGTCCAATACTGAGTTTCTTTTTTTTTCTGTTTCCCTCCCACATCCATTTCATCTATTAAGGTTCCAATAACTACTTCTATAAGTACGGTCCTCTCCATAATGTAAGATTTCAGCTTATGCTGGAAGGGGTAAAAGAGGGCTGTGAACGCCTAATTTTAGAATCAAACTGGCTCCACACTTTCCACCTGGCATTGGTCCAGGTTGAGACAAGAACAAGTTTGTGATCAGTTTTGTTTTAAAACTTGAAGAGTGGCTAACAGAGAACTGCAACTGGTAAAGTTTAGATGATATTTAGACGATACTGAGGCAATGGAAAAATTATTGGGAGTGTGGATGTGCAGACGGATCTTGGAATCGACGTACATAGATCCCTGAACCCAGGTGGACAGTGCTGTTAAGCAGGCATACGGTGTGTTAGGTTTCATTGGCAGAGGTATTGAGTTCTGGAGTCGAAATATCATGCTGCAACTATACAAAACGCTGGTGCGGCCACACTTAGAATATTGTGTACAATTCTGGTCCCCATATTTCGGGAAGAATGTGGAAGCTTTGGAAAAGCAGCAGAGGAGATTTATCAGTGTGTTGCCTGATCTGGAGGGAAGGTCTTATAAGGAAAGGTTGAAAGACTTTCTCATTGAAAAGAAGAAGGCTCAGAGGGGATTTGATAGAGACATACGCGATGATCAGAGGATTAGATGGGGTGGACAGTGAAAGTCTTTTTCATAGGATGATGATGTCAGCTTGTATGAGAGGACATAACTACAAATTGAGGGGTGATGGATTTAAGACAGATGTCAGAGGCAGGTTCTTTACACTGAGTGGTAAGGCAGTGGAATGCCCTATCTGCCAATGTAGTCAACTCAGCCACATTTAACTCAGGCAGATTTAAACAATCCTTAGGTAAGCACATGGATGGATTTTGGATAGTGTAGGGGGTCGGGCTGAGAATAGTTCACAGGTTGGCGCAATATTGTAGGCCAAAGTGCCTGTTCTACGCTGTATTGTTCTATGATCTATGTTTATTCAGTAAGGACACTCAGACAGAAGTGAAGACTGGCGATCTTACGGAGCTGGTAATGGACAGGCTTCGTGATAGAGAGAGCATCGAGATGTACATTAACTCAGCACTAAAATGAGGCAATCCTGGTTCTGAACACTTATTTTTCTCCTTGGATATTTGGATGTGAGAAACATGGAATCCATAGAATAGAATGGAGTATCTGACTGAAAGTAAATACATTCGTTCACATCTTTGCCAAATATAGATAACTGAAATCACAATGGTTTCAAGGAAACGGTTAACAGAATTAATAAATGGACAGAGATAGACTTACCAGTAACAACAGAGAGGATGGGATATGAACCCGCCTGGATAATCATCAGTACACATTGTATCCGCAGTTCAAACATGGCTAATGCTGAGACAATCAGTAAGACCATTGGAATAACCCCTGCCAATATTGTAACATTCCAATCAGCTTTTGTCAGATTGTGATTCATTATCCTAATATCCCAGGCAATTGTTCTCAGATTCTGATCCATTGTTGAAATATTCCGGTCTAATATGCTCAGATTCGGATCTCGCCTGTCCCACTCCTTGGAACTGTCGATCCCCATTGTGTTCGGGATAATGCTGCCACTATGGTATTTCACATTGAAAGAAACTCCTTACGAATATCAGTGGCAAAATTGCCAGAGACACAGTTAGGATCCATTTCGACGTCAAAATTCACAGTCAAAGAACGAACAGTTCCAGTTAACCGCTTCTAAATGGACAGTCCATTCAAACGTCTGATAATCACCAGGAAGAAGCTGATCCAGAACCTACTGCTGCATATTCTCTATCTTCTGTCTGTTGGGTGAGGTTGTAGGCGATCATTGGCGGAGTGCGATGGTTCTTTGATGATGCTGGCTGCGTTTCCACTGCAGCGAGCTGTGTAGGTGGAGTCCATGGATGGAAGGTTCGTTGCCATGTTTGCCTGTATTGTGTACACGAAATTCTGCAATTACTTACGGTCATGGGCAGAGCAGTTGGCATACAAGGCCATTAAGCACCTGGACAATATGCATTCATTGGCGGATTGCTGAACGTTGCTGAGTGTCATTATGGACATGCCACATTTTCTGAGCTGTGTGAGAAAGAGGAGCCGTTGTTTTGCCTTCTTGAACATCGCATCTCCATGGGAATGGCAGAATAGTTTGTTGTTCCATAACTTTGAGGCATCTGACACTCTCGACCTTTGCAACAACAGCTCCGTTGATGCAGATGGTGTGTTAAGTCAATGATCAGTTATTTAGTTTTGCCGACACTGAAAGATAGGTTGCTGTCATTGCATACGTCACCAAGTCCTTCCCCTCCCTTCTGTAGTTTGATTTGTCATTGTCAGATATCTACCTTACTACAGTGGTGTCATCAGCGAACTTGAGGATAGGTTCACTTGGAATCTCGCAACATAGTCAGGGTTGTACCTTACGACATGGTGTCTTCAGCGAACTTGAGGCTCGGTTCATATGGAATTTTGCAAATTGTCAGGGGTGTAACAGGGAGCACAGTTTGAGCTGAGGACGTATCCGTGGCGGGAGTGGTGCACTCGAGTGTTCCGTGTTATCGTGGAGGAGGTGCAGTTGTCTATATTCACTGATTGTGGGTGAGAAGGCTGAGGAACCAGCTGCACAGGGCAGAATCAAGACCAAGGTCAAGGAGTTTTCAGATCAGCCTGGAGAGGATCATGTGTTGAAATTGGAGCTGTACCCCATTGCGCAGGGGTCTGACTAAGGTGTCCTTGTTGTTTAGTAGTTCCCGGGATGAGTGGAGGTTTGGGGATATGGCATCCACTGTGGAACTGTTCCGTTGGTCGGCAAGTTGTAGTCGACAAAGACAGGCTGGCTGACTGGAGTTGCTGTGGGCCTTGACCAGCCTCTTGAAGCAGTTCATGATTATTGAGGTCAGAGCCCCTGGACGGCATTCATTAAGGCACAGTCTCTTTGCTTTGTTTTATGCAGTGATGCTTGTGTTCTTCTTGAAGCAGTTTGGGCCCAGTGTCCACTGCAAAGCACCCCATGTTGGGCAGATATTTCACCTAGTTTATGGATTAATGCATCATTAGGCTTCGCATAGCGGGGAGTTTGTCCGCATGTATTGAGCAGTCCACTTACCGAGTCTGCAAAGTGTTCCATTCTGAACAGCTATCGCATCTGGGTTTGTGTGGATGGCCTTGTGGTATTATCGTTAGGCTATTCAGCCAACGATATCGGTAATGCTCCCGGGACATGAGAACGAATCCTGCCATGCCAGTGAAACGAATTGAAATTCAACGAAATGCTGTAGTCATTAGTCTGCTGATGTTTGAGAATCCATTGTTGATTGTAAAGCGAAAAGTATCTGGCTCACTATAGTCGTTTAGGGAATGAAATTGCTATCCTTACCTGGTCTCGCTGACATGCAGACCTCGGCAATGTGGCTGGCTCTTAACTATCCTCAGGCCAATAGTGATGGACAATAAATCCTCGCTCAGCCAGTGATGCCTAATCATGTAAGTAAATAAAGAAATAGACGTCTGGGATGGTTCTGTGAGGAGAGTTGAGAATGTGATTGAACTAACCATTTCAGATGATCTGGTAATGCCTTTATTTTATGTTCTCATTCGTGTAACTGGACCATCAAAATTCGCACTCCATTACTGTTGCAGAGTGTAAATGTACAGAGTTCATGTGGGTGAATACTCAGCTATTTCCATCGTCTTCAGGTCTGCACTTAGAAAGAAAGAACGGCCTTTCGGATAAAGGCCATCCGTTTGATATACATCTCAAGACTTCCCCAACCACCACTACTCTCCACCGACAAGCAAGCATATCAAGATATTCCATGTGCACTGAGGGTAATAAGTCCACAGGGATCATCATTGAGCAGACCACCATGGAGATAGAGCAACACTTCTCTTGTCCACCTGTATAAAAATGAACCATCCGGTGCAATCTGTATCAATCATGTAATGTCTTTCCATTAACGTAATATACAGTGATTTATTCTTCCTGAATAATTCACAGGTTGACAGCTACCTACGCTATGTTCCATCTGCCAAATTGTCCATTGCCCATCCATTTACAGATTCTCCACCGCCTCATTATAACTTCATTTCCAGCCTATAAAATCATAGAGTCATAGGGACGTACAGCACAGGAACAGACCTTTCTGTCCAACTAATCCATGCCGACCAGATTACCTAACCTGATCTAGTTTCATTTTCCAGCACTTGCCCCATATCCCTCTAAACACATCCTATTCTTGTCACAATTCAGGTTTTTGTCTAAACACTGCAATTGTAACAGCTTCCACCACTTTCTTGGCAGCTCATTCCCTACATGGACTACCTTCTGTGTGAAAATGTTCCCCATTTTATCAAAAGACTCTTGTATATATTTCTCCTCTCATCCGAAACCTTTGGCGTCCTCTTCTGGATTATCCCAGCCCAGGAAAAATACCTTGTCTATTTATCCCATCCGTGCATCTCATGATTTTATAAACCCTGTCAGATCATTCCCCAGCCTTCAAAGACTCCAATTAATACAATCCCTGCCTATTCAGACTCTCCCAACAGCTCAAATTCTCCAACCCTGGCAACACCTTTGTAAATCTTTTCTGAACACTTTCAAGTTTCACAACATGTTTCGTTTTGGAAGGAGAGCAGAATTGCACGTAATATTGCAAAAGCGGCCTAACTAGTGCCCTGTATAACCAAAACATAACCTCCCAATTCCTACACTCAATACTCTGACCAGTAAAGGAAACCATACCAAACTGTTTCATCACTATATTGTCTACTTGTGACTCTACTTTCAAGGAACTATGAATCTGCGCTCCAATGTCTCTTTGTTCTGCAAAACTCCACAGCAACTTATCATCAATGTAAAAGTCCTGCTCTTATTTGCTTTTCCAAAATGTCGCATCTTGTATTGACCTAAACTAAACTCCATCTGCTATTGCTCAACCCGTTGGCCCATTTGTTAAATACCCCATTGTTCTCTGAGCTATCCTTCTTCGGTGTCCACGACACGAACAATTTTGTTAACATCTGCAAACGTACTAGCCTATACCTCCTATTTGCAGAAAGTGAGGACTGCAGATGCTGGAGATTAGAGCTGGAAAATGTTTTGCTGGAAAAGTGCAGCATGTCAGGCAGCGTCAAAGGAGGAGGAGAATCGACGTTTCAGGCATAAGCCCTTTGATGCTGCCTGACCTGCTGCGCTTTTCCAGCAACACATTTTTCAGTTTATACCTCCTATTTACAAATCCAATTCATTTACACAAAAGAAAAACAGTGGATCCAGCGCCGATCCTTGTGGTTCATCATTGGTTACAGGCCTCCTATCTAAAAAGCAACCCTCCACCACAACTCTCTGTCTTCTTCATGCGTGCCAGTTCTACATCCAAATTACTATTTCTCCATGTGTTCCATGAGTTCTAATCTCGCTAACCAGTCTATCATGAGGAACATTGTCAAATGCCTTGCAAAAGTCCATATAGGTTACGTCCACCGCTCTGTCCACTTTGTTAAATCTTCAGAAAATAACTTCAATCAAGTTCTTGAGACATGATTTCCCACGCATAAAGCATTGTTGACTCTCTCTAATCAATCCTCTTCTTTATACCTGGAGCACTTTAGTTTGAAGAAAAATTAATTCTGAACAGTGGAGATACTTTCTTTTAAAACAAAGTTTCTTTGAACTTACACAGTAAGTGTTGCTGCGGTGCTGCACATTTTACTGGGTTTGTTTTGAACTGCAGCATGATTGGAGAAGTTTTTGTTTCATCTGGTTCAGCTGGAGGGTGGCCAGCTAAGAACAAGCTGCCTTGCAGCAGAGCTTGCTATGTCTGGCTGATTGCTTCCATTGCCAAAAATAACTTTCTTCACACGATTTCAGGTTAAAACCTGTTTGTTCGTTTGAAACATGTGATTGTAAGAGCATTAAAAGACTATATTTCTTGAGTAAGCTATGTCTGCTAACTGTGTCAGTGACAACTGTACATGATCAGTAACAAATAAGTTTGCTCGAACATCACAGCAACACGCTCAGAAAAAAAATTACGCCGCATCCTTTTGCTTTCATGGAAAACCCATTGGCTAAAATACATTGCCTCTGAAAGCCCATCTTTGCAGTGTAATCAGTTTCTTGTTGCCTTATCCTGAGGAGAGTACATATTTATGCCTTAAATTAGGTTCGAATGCATTTGTTCCATCTATCTAATCCGTTTATAGAGTTTGCAATAGTTGAGGACACAGCACTGGACACGGTATTGCTGCAGTTGTTAATTCAGTTCAACTGACAGTGAACTTTTTCTACCACATCAGGCTGAGTGTTTCCCTTCACCAGAATTGTGTGCTCGGTGCGCCCAGAGATGCTATTAGGGACAGATACATCTGTGACAAGCAATTTGGTGAGAAGCTTTCCCTCTTATTGTTTCAGGCATCACTTCTCACAGTCTGTGTCCTGTGCACTTGAGGCCTCACCATGCTCAGTCAGTGGTGAGCCTGTCGAATCATTCGATGATGGACATTGAAGCACCACACCCAGAGTTCGTTCAGTGCCCTTGTCAGACTCAGTGCTTCCTCCGATTTTTTTTTAAACATCAAGGGAAACTGAGTTATCTTTGCGAGGTGTTTTGAAGGGCAGTCAAAGTCCATCATCAGGTGATTTCCTTGACTATCTTCGATCTCTTACCATGAGATTTCTCTGCTTCAGGAATCATTGTTCGGGGATTTCAGGGTAACTCCTTTCTTGCCTGTATACCACAGAGCCATCGTCACTGACAGTTCTGTCCAGGCAGTGTGGCAGGAAATGCCCAGGGATGTTGATAGTGCTTTATGGAATATTAACCGTATTGCCTGTGTGACGATATCACACTGTTTCCTGAACAGTCATTTTGAGGAATAAGGGAAACAATGGGATACAGAATAATGGCTCGAAAATCTGAACGCAAAGAGCGTTGTTTTTTTTGGGATGTACATGCAGATGAAGAATGAGGAATTCAATGCATACATTGATGGAAATATATATGACTCAATGGTTTCAGAGAAACATGGCTGCTGGGTACATTGAGAACTGATATCAGGACATTTTACAGAGAGGCTTATACAAATCTGGGAAGGAGGTGGGAGAGATCTCGGAAAAAGGGCTGAAATCGACATGAGCATAAAAGCGGATCTTACATCAAATGATTGAGGCTTAATCTGATTCTTTCTATTTGCAAATTGCCAGTTTATTTGAGTTTCAGGAGAGATTTGTGTCATAAGGCTAAGTGGATATCATTAAAGTTAATGAATGGAAGGGCTTTTCTGATGTGGATTTTTATGGCACTGTCACATTCTATAATCGACATTTTTAGCAACATTGTATAATTGACACCATTTGGGAAAGTCTGACGTCAGTTAATTGAGCAAAAGAAAAGATCAGAGGGACTAGATACCATTCCAGGGAGAAGTCACTACAGCAGATGAAGTTATGAATTGACTTACTCTGCACTCACATTTGTTCACTACAGACAATCGCTCACAATTTACACTAAAATACATAAATTTCCAAGCTGGGTTAGTCTTCAATGCACTGAGAGCAATGTTTTCACCATCCATATGACGAATTGTGTCGAAGTGATGTATTTCCATTCTCGAGTGATTCAGTGAGTGGGAATGTTCTCGAAACCTTCTCCTCTTGTAGATGCGTGTCTGAATGTTTTTTTTTTTATTTTGGGTTTTACGTCATATTTTCTGAGTAATGCAGACCTTCCCATTTGTTGTTTTATCTCTATTTTTTTTTAAAATAATCTCTGATGAATTCAGTGCCACATTGGAAAATCTCACACGGTTCTCAATCATACTGGTAACATTGCCACAATGCTCATGTACAATTTGTTCATTTTCCTTCCACACAGTAAACATAATGACGATCTAAATCCTGCTTAATAAATATGTGGTTATCTCCATGTGTTAGTCGTTACTTGGGGGCTATGGCAGTGGTGGAACTACTTGTCATTATCTTAGAACTGATATCCAGACACATTCCCAATGTTTATTAGTAGCAATTTTATTTTCTGGACTCGATTCCCATGTGTAATATCCTTGCCGTCCTGCTTGATGCAACCACTGACTGCTATATCTGGTTCACTGTCACGTTCACCTGTAAGCGATTTGTAGTCATTTGCTGCCAGAAGCTGAAAAGTAAATATTGCAGTGAGAAAATGGCGACTGTGGTTCTAGGAACAATGACTGTACTGAGCTGTTTAAAAACATTTTCTGGTATTTTATGTTCACAGGTCAGTATCGACTGGGGATCTTCCCCTGGTTTTGTGATGTAATGGACGATGCTCGATAAAATCCTGCCTGGGGCACAATTGAGTTCCGTGGCTCTCCCATTTTTCCTGATTTTGCTGCTTAATGATTTTACCGTCCGACACATGTTATTGACCAGCAGAGCCCGAAGGAGACTATGGGTTCACACCAGTGTTGACGGTCAATGTGACACAGAAATGAAATATCGAAAAATATCCATCATTTTACTGTTTGTGATCTCGACCAATTTCATCCTATTGTGGTCAAAGTTAAGTTTTTTTTTCTGTATGGAACTGGAGGTGTTTTTTGCGGTTTCATTCTATGACTCTGGATTGGATTATGCAGGAATTGGATTTAATACTGCAGCTCCTCAGTTGCTGCTCAAACACTGCGATTTATGCTGTGACACAGACTAAGTTCAGACAGCAGCTGAAAAATGTGCTGACATGACCCTTCAACCAATTTAATCAATTAATCAATTTCACTGATTAAACAATCCATCATATTTGTTTTCATTTCCGTTTGAAGTTTCTGCAACGAAGCAGCCTGCTTCATTGTAAATTTTGTTTTCTTTTGTACGTGTTTCGTCGGTAGTGGTGAAATAAATTTTGTTTTTGAAAGTCAAGTGATTTGACCAGCTACATCGCTCCTGAAAAGGCAATTCATATCTGCCCTTAAAATAAATAAGAGAACGGTTCTTCTGGGTTAAAATCTTAAATTGTTTTGAGATTATCTGTTTCTGTACATAACAGAGGGTGTTTGCAAAATCACAGGCGATAATAAAACCAGGACTTCGACTGAATATTCATGCATTTGAGGAAGTTTATATGAGCGTCTTAATTATTGAGTTGGATCACTTCCAAAAGCAAAACGTAGGACCAGCATTTGTTAACAATAATGGATAATTCCATCATGGGCACCAATGGTAAAGGTGAAATAACGGGATGAGTTCCTAAAGCAACATTTAGGGTATTAGAAGCCAAGCTTAAAAAGTAGACCCTCGGAGGTACTCATCTCAGTTCTGAAGGTCAATGTGACAGAGAACTGAGACATCGAAAAAATCCATCATTTTACTCTTTGTGATTCATGCCAATTTCATCCTGTTGTGGTCAATGTTAACAGCGTTTTCTGTATGGAACCGGTATTTGGGGTTTAATTCTATGAATCTGGATTTATTTCTGCAGGAATTGGGGTTCATGTGGCAGCTCCACAGTTGCTGCACGAACACTGCGATTTATGCTGTGACACAGACTGATTTCAGACAGCAGCAGAAAAATGTGCTCAAATATCCCTTTACCCAAATTCATCAATGAATCAAATTGACTCATTAATTATTACATCCGGATGGATTTATCCATTTCAGTTCATTGTTTTGGCAATGCTTCACTGTAAATTCTGCTTTCGTTTGTTTGTGTTTTGTCAGTCGGGTTTAAATCAATTTCATTTTGTTTAAAATCAAGTGATTTGACTAGCTACATCCCTGCTGGAATAGTAAATTTATATCTGCATTTAAAATAAAACAATGTTCGGATCTGGGTTAATGTTTTAAATTGCGTTGAGGATATCTGTTCCGGTACATAACAGAGGGTGTTTGAAAAATCACAGGCGGTAATTAAACCAGGATTTCTCATGCTCATTTATGCATTTGAAAAACCTTATACAAGGGTCGTAATTATTGAGTTGGACCACCTCCAAGACCAAAAAGTGGGATCAGTATTTGTTAACAATAATGGATAACTCCATCATAGGCACCAATGATGTAGGTAGAAATAACGGAATGAGTTCTTAAAGCAGAATTTAGGGTGTTAGGAGCCATGTTAAAAAGTAAAACCTCAAAGGTACTCATCTCAGTATTGCAAACCTGTTCCACATGCTTGTCAGAGTTGAAATTAAAGAATCGGCAGAATGAATGCGTAGCTTGAGAGATAGTGCATTGGGGAGGAGTCCATACTTTCAGACTTTGGGACCGGATTGGTCCCAAATTGGCCTACTCCAAATTGGAGTGTTTCCACCTGGGCCAGAATAGAGCCAACGTCCTTGTGGGTGCTTTTGCTAACGCTGTTGGGGAAGGTTTAAAGTAATGAGACAGAGCGATGGGAACCAGATGAGTAGGTTAGTGAATAGTATGGGTGCAGTAACAAAATCCAGCAAGCAACGCGATCGTGTAGTCAGGGTGATGACAGGAAAGAGAGGACAGGTAGCAGACACTGACTGCAAAATGACAATTATTGTGATATGGATTTGTTTTAATCAGGGAAGTATTGTGTGTAAGGCAGAAGAACCTCGGGCTTGTATTAGTACCTGGGAATATGTTGCTATTGCTATTACTGAGACTTGCTTGAAGGCAGGGCATGATAATCAACTAAACATCCTGTCACAAAAATGTTTCAGGTGGGATTGAGAGGGAGGCAAAAGGGGTGCACTAGTCGAATTTCTGGTCAGAGACGATATCACAACTCTGCTGAAGGAAGGCGCTGTGGAGGACTCGAGCAAGTGAGGCAATATGTACAGTGTTCAGAAATACAAAGAGTGCAGTAATAATGTTGAGGCTATCCTACAGGCCTTCTAACATTGAGCATGAGATAGCTCAAGTATATAAACAGCTGATGGAAAGATGGAGGAGCAATAGGGTGGTGGTTATAGGAGATTTTACTTTTTCTAATATTGACTAGGATTTACTGAGTGTCAGAGTTCGAGATGGAGAATAATTTGTAAGGAGCATCGAGGAGGGTTTTATAAAGCAGTATGCAAATAATCCAAATCGGGAAGCGGCTGTTTTGCACTTCTAGTTGGGGAATGAACCCGGGCATATAACCTCCACAATCTCTTCCCTTTCCTGTGTCACAGGCACAAGACGGTAAAAGGTCTGCTCACATTTATGTGCAAGATGCATGAGTGGTTGAATGGACTCTTCTGTTCCTGGTTCTCCAATGTATTGGGAAGAATATCCTCCTGGTGTTCCGACATTATAGTATCGATGGCATGAATGTCCTGCACTTTTTCCTGAGTCAGATGCTCAAGGTCTGCTTCCGCCCCTCCTGTTGATGCTTCAGAAACCTGAGGGCTTATGGAACCCTTCAGTTGCTATCCAAAATTTGACACATCGTGTAAATATGTGGTCTCTGAATTATAACTTACCCGTTTCCTCTTAATCAATTTTATTGGACCTCTCACTTCATGACAAAAAGTAATTCAAATGGAATAAGTTTGCTCGATTCATTTGATACGTCTATTCTAACAAAAATTGGATTCGGAATTCCCTTGTCCCAACCATCTGGGCAATCTTGGCCATAAACTCTCCGTATGGTCTTTAATGTCTGATGACACCTTTCTCCTGCTCCCTGTGATTCTAAATTCAACGCAGTAGATTTGAACTGTTTTAAAATTTCTAAGCTGTCCTTAACCAATTTTGATGCGAAGTGTTATCCCTGATCTAATTGTATCTGTTGCTAATCCGTATCTTGTGAAATATTTGATGAGCTTCTCTCCAATCCTTTTAGCTTTGCTATTGCAGAAGGGAACGGGGTCTGGAAATCTCGAGGATGCATTCATTATTGCTACGAAATACTGCTACGCAGTTTTCTTTTGTTCTTGGCAGGGGTCTTAAACAATTTATTAAGATTATTGTGAAAGGTGATTCAAATGCAGGAATAGGTATTAAAGGTGCGGGTTTTATTACTTCCTGTGTTTTTCCAATTACCTGACATACATGACATATCAGGCAATATTCAATGACATCCTTATGCAGTCTAGGTCAGTAAAAATGTTTTTGTACTTTAGGTTGAGCTTTTCCTACCCCTACATTACGCTCTCCTGGTGGTTCATGCTCCATCTGCAATACCAACCCACTGGCAATACGACTTGGTGAACGTCTTCCCATTTCTCATCTGTTCACTATGTGATGTCCACTAATTTCTCATAAGACATAATATTTAAGACCGTAGCATTCAGACATACGTGTAGATTATTTTACTGTGTACGCCTTTTGATACAATCATTTTAAGTTTTCATCATTCTGCTGGAAGTAAATCAATTTATCTGAGCTAAGGTTGGCTGCTTTGTCATTTATTTGATCCTGGTTTGTGTCAAACATTTGGTCAAACAGGGTTTCTGTTAATTCCACTTCAATTTCTGATCTGCACTGTTTTATATCTTCTCTTTCCACTGTTGACTTTGTGACCTCGTTATCCCACAATCCTGAAAAATCCCTGGGTATGTGTCCCACAATAATACATTTGCCAGATTTACCCCTAGCTTTTCAATCTCAGTAGTCAGCACTTTTACTGTCAATTATACCATTATCAAGAATAAATTGTATCCCTGGAGCTGCAAGCTTGTCCAGTACTCCTACCACAACTTCTCCACTCTTCCTTGCACACGCTACACTCACTCTACATCATTAAGCGTTTCTTGTCTCACCATAAATTCCCGTAACTAATACATTCCCTACAAAGGTCCGTCGTGGTACCTCATCTTGCAACATCAAGAATTCAGGAGATCCTGTTTCTTTTAATGTTTTCAACTTCTTTACCTGGTGTTTCCAGCCTTGGACAGTCAACTTTATCTTTGCAGATACATAGTTTAAGAAGGTCTGTCGCTTCCTCCTTAATGAACCTCCGACCAAGTTGTACATTCGGGTGCAGATGCTCCGATTCCACTATGATTTCCGTTACCACTTCAACAAAATTTACCGGCTTATCCTGTTTTCCTAGATCCAATGCACCGTGCACTACCTAACCCATCAACACTGTGATTTCACATGGCCTAATTCATGGTAGTGAAAACATCTGAGCTTTTCAACTTCTCTTTCTCCTTCAACAGTTGCCTTTTCACCCTGCAGTAGTTTGTCCTCATGATCTTCATTGCGATCTACCTTTCCCTTTGTACGTGTCGATTTTTCTTTTCACCAATTTCTATCTCTCACGGATTGAAATTGATTTTGGTAGCCAAACATTAATTTATTAACCAACTCATAATCATCAGCCATTTCAGCTGCTCAGTTAGCTCTTTGAACTCTCTACTCTTCTACATGATTTCCCAGTACTTCAGGAAGTAATTGTTTGAACTCCTCCAAAATCAATTTCTGTTTCAGTGTGTCACAGATTTGTGATATTTTTGATGCCATTATCGACCTTTCAAAATTACTTTGATCCTTTCAACCTCAATTTTGGGTTGCCCAGAGAGCCCCCTTAGGCTCCTGACGAGATCATTCTGGACAAGACCTTCAGTGAGGTTATTACACCGACCATACCAGAAGAGAGTAGAAGAGAGCAGACGATGAGGAAGGCAGAGAGGAGACAGGTGCAAGAGACACCAGGAGAAATACCTGTCAGGAACAAGTTGAAGCTTTTGGAAACAGCAGAGACTGATGACACTGCCAGTTCGCAAGGCGTCCAGTTCTGTCAATCAAAAGTTGGCGCAGAAGCAGAGTGGAAGAGTCGGACATCGCACAGAGCCGTGGTAATAGGGGACTCCATCATCAGAGGAACTGACCGGGGTTTCTGTGGCAGCAGACGGGATGTAAGGATGGTGTGTTGCCTTCCTGGTGCCAGAGTGAAAGACATCGCGGACAGAGTGCAGGAAATCCTCAAGGACGAGGGTGAAGAGCCAGAGGTGGTGGTACATGTCGGCACAATTGATGTCGGGAAGAAGAGGAGGAACATACTACAGCGGGACTTCGGAGAATTAGGAAGAAGGCTGAAAAGCAGGACGTCCAAGGTGGTTATCTCCAGTTTGCTTCCAGTTCCTCGTGCTGGTGTGGCCAGAAACAGGGAGATAATGGACTTGAACGTGTGGTTGGGGAACTGGTGCAGGAAGCAAGGATTTAAGTTCTTGGATCACTGGGGTATATTTTGTGGAAAACATACATTCTACAAGAGAGACGGTTTGCACCTTATTAGGTTAGGGACCAGCATTCTGGCAGGCAGGTTTTGTACTGCAGCACCGCTACATTTAAACTAAGTAGCGGGGGGGGGGGGGGGGGAGGAAGGGGGGGAGGGGACAGACTGGTTGTTTGAAAAGGAAATTGAACGGAAAGTTAGCACAAGAGAAGTCACGAAAAACAACTGTACCAATGAGGCAGAAAACTCAGAAAGGGATCATGCTGTAAGGTTGAGTGAAATAGGGGTTAATGGGAAGGGTGAGAAAAGTAACAAATTAACAATACTATACATGAATGCACAAAACATGAGATATAAGATGGATGAGCTTGAGGCACTTTTGGAGATTGGCAGATACGATATTGTGGGGATAAAGGAGACGTGGCTTCAAGTGGACAGGACCTGGGAAATGAATATTCAAGTCTACACGTGCTATCGTAAGGACAAACTGACGGGCAGAGGGGTGTGGGGTGGCCTTGTTGGTAAGGGAGGATATTCAGTCCCTTCCGCGGGGGGACCTAGAGTCAGGAGATGTAGAGTCAGTGTGGATAGAGCTTCGAAATACTAAGGGTAAAAAGACCCTCTTGGGAGTCATCTACAGGCCCCCAAACAGTAGTCTGGATGTCGGATGTAAGTTAAATCAGGAGCTGAAATTGGTCTGTCGCAAAGATGTCACTACAGTTGTTATGGGGTATTTTAACATGCAGGTAGACTGGGAGAATCAGGATGGTATTGGACCTCAAGAAAGAGACTTTGTGGAGTGCCACAGAGATGGATTCTTCGAGCAGCTGGTGCCGGAGCCGACCAGGGAAAAGGCAATTCTGGATCTGGTATTGTGTAACGAACCAGAATTGGTCAGAGACCTCGAAGTGAAGGAGCCATTGGGAAGTAGTGACCATAATACAATAAGCTTCAATCTGCAATTTGAGAGGGAGAGGGTACAGGCGGAAGTGACAGTACTTCTGTTGAATAAAGGGAACTATGGAGCTATGAGGGAGGAGCTGGCCAAAGTTCAATGCTGGAAAACCTTAGCAGGGATGACCATGGAGGAACAATGGCGGATATTTCTGTGTATAATGCAGAAGTTGCAGGATCAGTTCAACTTAAAAGGAAGAAAGATCCCAGGAAGAGGCATGGGCGGTCGTGGCTGACGAGGGAAGTTAAGAAACATATAAAGTTAAAAGAGAAAAAGTATAACATAGAAAAGATAAGTGGGAAAACTGAGGACTGGGAAGCTTTTAAAGAGCAACAGAGGATTACTAAGAAGGAAATACGCAGAGGAAAAATGAGGTACAAAGTTTAATTGGCCAATAATATAAAGGAGGATAGTAAAAGCTTTTTTAGGTATGTGCAAGGCAAAAAATTGGTTAGGAGTAAAATTCGGCCCTTGAAGACAGAAACAGGAGAATATATTGCGGGGAACAAAGAAATGGCAGAGGAATTAAATGGGTACTTCATATCTGTGTTCACTGGGGAAGACAAGCAATCTCCCTGAGGTAACAGTGGCTGAAGGACCTGAACTTCAGGGAATTTATATTTGCCAGGATTTGGTGTTGGAGAGACGGTTAGGTCTGAAGGTTGATAAGTCTGCGAGGCCTGATGGTCTGCATCCCAGGGTACTGAAGGAGGTGGCTCGGGAAATCGTGGATGCGTTGGTGATTACTTTCCAGAGTTCGATACATTCGGGGTCGGTTCCTGAGGATTGGAGGGTGGCTAATGTTATACCACTTTTTAAGAAAGGTGGGAGAGAGAAAGCAGGAAATTATAGACCAGTTAGTCTGACCTCAGTGGTGGGAAAGATGCTGGAGTCTATTATAAAGGATGAAATTATGGCACATCTGGATAGTAGTAACAGGATAGGACAGAGTCAGCATGGATTTATGAAGGGGAAATCATGCTTGACTAATCTTCTTGAATTTTATGAGGATGTAAGATGGACGAGGAAGATCCAGTTGATGTAGTGTACCTGGACTTTCAGAAATCTTTTTATAAAGTCCCACAAAGGAGGTTAGTGAGTAATGGTATTGGGGGCAAAGTACTATATTGGATTGAAAATTGGTTGGCTGATAGGAAACAAAGGGTAGTGATAAATGGCTCCATTTCGGAATGGCAGGCAGTGAACAGTGGGGTACCGCAGGGATCTGTGCTGGGACCGCAGCATTTTACAATATATATTAATGATATAGAAGATGGTATCAGCAATAACATTAGCAAATTTGCTGATGATACAAAGCTGGGTGCAGGGTGAAATGTGATGAGGTTGTTAGGAGATTACAGTGTGACATGGACAAGTTAGGTGAGTGGGCAGATGCATGGCAGATGCAGTTTAATGTGGATAAATGTATGGTCATCCACTTTGGTGGCAAGAACAGGAAGGCAGATTACTACCTCAATGGAATCAATTTAGGTAAAGAGGCAGTACAGAGAGATCTGGGTGTTCTTGTACACCAGTCAATGAAGGCAAGCATGCAGGTACAGCAGGTAGTGAAGAAGGCTAATAGCATGCTGGCCTTCATAACAAGAGGAATTGAGTATAGAAGCAAAGAGGTGCTTCTGCAGCTGTACAGGGCCCTGGTGAGACCACACCTGGAGTACTGCGTGCAGTTGTGGTCTCCAAATTTGAGGAAAGACATTCTGGCTATTGAGGGAGTGCAGCGTAGGTTCACGATTTCAATTCCTGGAATGGCAGGATTACCTTACACTGAAAGACTGAAGCGACTGGGCTTGGATACCCTTGAGTTTAGAAGGCTGAGAGGGGATCTGATTGAGACGTATAAGATTTTGAAAGGATTGGACATTCTGGCAGCAGGAAACATGTTTCCGCTGATGGGTGAGTGCCGAACCAGAGGGCATAGCTTAAAAATACGTGGTAGACCATTTAGGACAGAGATGAGGAGAAACCTCTTCACCCAGATAGTGGTGGCTGTGTGGAATGCTCTGCCCCAGAGGGCAGTGGAGGCCCTGTCTCTGGATTCATTTAAGAAAGAGTTGGATAGAACTCTCAAAGATAGTGGAATCAAGGGTTATGGAGATAAGGCAGGAACAGGATACTGATTAGGAATGATCAGCCATGATCATGTTGAATGGCGGTGCAGGTTCGAAGGGCTTAATGGCCTACTCCTGCACCTATTGTCTATTGCCTATTGTCTATTGAATCTTTGTCTCTACGTTTCTGGCACATTTCAAAATTGTTTAAGGTTGTTTCTTCACCTCGTCATAAGCCCAAGATACATCCTCTAACAGTGATGCAAATACCTCAAGAGCTCCACCCAAACGTTTTGTTTGGATCAACAAAATCCACATGGACACTGCGCATTGCATTTCCTTAGCCACCTTTCAAGTAAGATGAAATACGCTTCCATATCTTTCTCATCAAATATAAACAATGAGTGAATATACTGAACCAAATCCTCATCAGGCGTTTGGTTACCATGGGTTTGCTCACGATCGTTCTGTTCCTCACTAAACTTACCTTCAGCCTTCATCTCCATCCTTTCAAGCTAACTTTCTTGGTTAAGTGCCAATTTCAGAACTTCAAAATCTCTTACTTCCCTTTCTCTCTCTTCTTTTGTCTCCCCATTTCTTCTTTTTAATCGTAATTCAAAAAGTTTCATTTTTGTTGCCCTTTCCTTGTCTTTTCACTGTAATCCAACCTCCTTCGTTTTTAATTGAATTTCAGCCATCACCAAGGATTCTGATCGCATTTTCAGTAAATTTGTACGTTCAGCTAATGTAGAAAGAGCCAGCTCCGCCTCCAGATTTCTGCTCATTCCAGCAATTTGGTCTTATTCACATTTTCAAAAACGCCAAGGTCACTTCTTCCAACCCCAGAGAACTCTTGGTGATTCGAAAGTGTCATGGCAATCCCAAGCATTGTTTAAACTAACTGAATTCAACACCTGGAAGAAAACACACTTACAACTACCACACTGCCTTCAAATCCAGCAACAGTAATTCCAATTTGGAAACATAGAACAAATCCCGCATCAGCGGAAACATGTTTCCTGCTGCACAGTCTGTTATGGACCAGGGCAGACACATTCATAACGCTTAAATAAAGATGCCGGACGCTACCTTTCCTCTTTATATCAAGCAGAAGTAAAGTGGATATTGCAGCAATGATGCAATTGGCCCAACCACTTGGTTTCACACAAAACAGAGTTTATTCTAAAGGTTACTAAATAAAACACAAACAAAAGAAGATACAATATAGAATAACCGAACGTATCCAGAAAAAAAAAACAGGATCATATCAAGCATCCCGAATGTCCTGTGGCAGATGAGTTCAACTCCCATTCCCATTCTTCCAAGAGCACGCAACACCGCCACCGCCAAACCCAAGGCACCTGACGATTGAAGGAAGAATGCCTCATTTTCCGTCTTGGGACCCTTCGACCATATTGCATGAACGTCGACTTCACAAGTTTCCATTTCTCCCCTTGCCCCACCATATTCCGGATCCAACCCTCCAGCTTGTCACCACCCTTTTAAGCTTTTGTATCTGTCCATCTTCCTTCGCACCAATCCATTCCATCCTCGCCTGCCACTTATGACTATACCCACACCACACCTGCATCTACAATTGTCTCTCCAGCTATATTCTCCTTATCTCCACCCCCACCCTCCTATTTTTCTCTCATCCCCCTTTGAACTCCCTCCCACATTTCACATGAAGGGCTTCTGGCACAAAACTTCGATTCTCCTGCTCCTTGGATTCTGCCTGTCCTTATCTTCTTTTCCAGCACCGATCTCCAGCATCTGCAATCCTCACGTTGTCCTACTAAAGTAATGGTTAGAGAGAAGGAGCATAGTGTGGAGATGGAGGATAGGCAAACATTACATAGAAATAAAGAGCTAATTCAATAAATCAACGGAGCTATTAGAGTTCCTATTTTATGATTTTCTGGTGGGTAATCGCATTATGGAATTCCTATGTTGTGAGAGAAAAGTCCTTTGAGGAGATGTTCAACAAAGGGGTGAAAAGGCTCTCACGAGGGTTCATAATTTTACCGTGATCGGAAGACGGTTTAGTGGACCTGTCAGAGGTAGCTTATTAATGCAGAGCGTCGTGAGTACCGGAAGGCAGTGCCTACAGTACTAATCGAGTCAGATAAATTAGAGAGATTCATTTGATACTTGGATAGGCACATGGATGATCGTAAAATCATGGGTATGTGGTTTAGTTTGATCTTCGATTACAAAGAAATTTCGGTAAAGTGTCGCTGTCCGAAGGGCATTAGTGAGCCTGGGTTAGTAATCCAGCGACATTTTCACGTCAGCAGGATCTCCACGTGGGGATCTACCATAAACCACAGTGAGCAGCATATTTCTATGCTGATTGAAGGCTATGTGAAATGACCGTCCACTGATTTAACAATCTGTATGAGACTGAGGTCGTGGCAATTTGTTAATAATAACTGTACATCATTTAGGAGCATGGTTGAATATTTTCCACATTGCCAAGGAGATGTCAGGGTTGGAGCTAAAACAATTAACTTGGCTCGTTTCAAGAAGACTTGCAGCTCTAGAAAATGGTCTGAATGTAAATGTACTCGCTGGCATGGAAAGTTAGATGTCAGACGTTTCGACAAGGTTTCAGACTAGGTAACATCATCCGTGAGCATCTGGTGAAGCCCAAAAAATCATCAGACAGACAGTAGCACCAACAGTAAGCAGGAAACAGGAAAGAAACACACTCAATACACAAGAAATGGAACATTGCAATGACACAAAAAGATAAAAACATTGTTATCATCGCTGCAGACAAATGATGCTTGCCAGTCATTTTCAAATGATCAGACGACATTGAGAAAGCAAACCAACTGCCAGCAGATACAGAAATGTACCAACAGATGGCGATAGACTCAACAGGCTTCACCAGATGCTCACTGATAGCGTTACCTGGTATGGTGACAAAATGTCTGAAAGTGAACCTTTCAGCTCAGCAAGCAAACTGAAATCGTTTCGTCACGGACACAGCTTGTTGTGCAGCACCGGTCCTCAGTCCCTTTGCTTGAATGGTGTCAGAAGTCATTGCCTTTGTCGGATTTGCGTGTTCGTTTGTTTCTTGATGTCACGTGCAGCGACCTGAATTGGTTGCAAACTGGCATTGGTGATATTGTGGACATCATAATGAATGGGATTTGGATCGTGGACTCAACACTTCTGGCTGAGGAAGGTGGAGATATCACAATCTTGTCTTTTGCATTGATATGCAGGACTGTTCCATTATTTAGAATGGGGATATTTCTGGAGCCCTGTCCTCGACTCCATTGTTTAGTCGTGCATCACTGTCTACAAATGGATGTGGCAGGGCTGTAGAGATTACATGTCTCTGGTGGTCTGAGGATTATTTCACCCACTCTAAGAGTTCTGCAGTTTGGAATTCAATCAGTCAACTTTCACAGCTTTTATGGCTTGACATCAGTTTCAGGTGCACATGGTTCGAACACTGGTATGTCCATCCACACTCGTCAACGAACCATAGATTGATGACCCCGTGCAAAAAAGAGTTGCAAATTTTGATTGAATGCAACTCTACTTCATTTACTGCTGTGATCTACAGCACCACATGAATGTCAAGTTTTGAGCTGCAATATCTGCAATGTAGTTCTGCTGCCACTTCCTCAATTCACACTGAGACCCATTAATCAACCATCCTTTTACTCAGTGAATGATTTTGAATGTTACAACATTTCCACTTTAATATTCTCTTCCCCTCATGGTTTCTTCATGGTGTCACATGATCATATTACTCAAAACCACTTTAACATATTCGCATGAATGTTTTTTTTCTTTCCAGTCGTGCCGTGTTCTGTATGTTAAATTTAATGTTATTCCCTCTGATTCTCTCCCTGAATATAGTTAAAAGATTTGTGTTGCCAGTGATGCCAGCCCAAAGTAGTTTCACAATCAATAAATTTGTGGACCTTGCATTATCATTCACTTTCTGGTGGATAGCACTCCTTGTTTGAAAGGTGGTTTGAGCTTTGACAGAAATCTTTGAGACTTATTTGAGAACAGGATTTTCTGGAGAAAATAAGCAAATATGGCAGCATCTGTGGAGTGAAAGCAAAATTAATCATTCGAGTACAGTGAGCATTTTCCAAAGTTCCCAGTTTCTCCAGGGATTTTTTTGTTTTGTTTTGCTTCCAAATTTCCACGAAGCACAGGCTATTGTTTTATTAAAGATATATTCATCATTTCTATACTAACTCAGCAAGTCCGGTAGCATCTGCGGAGATTGAGAAGCAGAGATGAAGCTTCAAGCCTAGTGTCACAATTCTTCAGAACTGAAAAGGATTATTAAGTGAACTTCTAATATCTTCACGGAGGTAGGGGATTGGTGACGAAAAACAGAGGCTGTTGAATCTCACTTCCAAAGACAAACCAGCTTTTAATTGTGACGAAAGAGAAACTGATGAAAAATGGGTGTGCATGGAGTTGTAAATGGGAGTTATGAGTTCACTCTATGCAGTGCAAGTTAAATAAGATACAAAAAAAGACAAGATCGAGGGAACCGAGGAGGGAGAATGTATGAAAAATGGAGAACTGCCATAATGAGGTCATGCTGTGAATGTTTGGAATTGGAAGCTAAGTCCCACAGGCTGTAACGTACCAAATTGTAAAGTGAGATGTTACTCGAGCTTGGGCTGTGCTTCACTGGACCATTACAGCAGTCCAGGACCGAAATGTAAGCATGGGAGCAAGGTGGGCTCTTGAAATTGGAAGCAATGACAAGGTCAGTGTTATTCCTATAGACAGATTGGAAGTCTTCATCAATGCAATCTCTGTTTGGTCTCATCAGTGGAAAAGAAACTGCATTGTGAGCAGCAATGACAGTGGAATCGATTGACAGAGTACAAGTGAAATGCTACTTCACCTGCAGAATGTGTTTGGAGCCTTGGACAGTGAGGAGAGAATAGGTGAACAGGCAAGTGTTGCGGATTCTGCAGTTGTATGTTAAGTCAAAATGGGAGAATTGTTCGTGGTGATGGATGGTGTCGCAGAGGGTACAGTGTCTGAAATGCTAACAGAGGAAGGGAAAGGAAAGTGTTTTAGATGGTGCTATCCTGCTGGATGTGGTCGAAGTTTGGGAGGTTGATTCTTTGAATGTGGATTCCAGTGAAGTGAAAATTGAGAACATTGGTCTCTATCGTCCTTCTGGGAAGGAGGGGATGGTGGCATATCAGAAACACTGGAGATGGGTCGGTCACGGCTGAAGGCTCTGTTCTCCAGGGTTGGGTGATATTCACAGTTGAGGGCAAATGAGGTCATGTTCGAGGATTCTCATTAGAAATTGGCAGCATTGAGCACAAGTGACAATGATGGGAAAACTGAGACAATGGAGTCATTCTCAGCTGATCCTGTGTTCACGCACATATGGAGAGTTCTCCTGAATGATGGAAAATAACTAGATATTTGTCTTAAATCTGTTCTAAAGCGGGATGTGAAAATGGACCCTGGGGAAGGTCAGTGGTGTACACTGACTGACATTTAACAGATATTTCATAATGCTCAACCATGATTCATTCTGGTAATTAAGAATGACTCGATAAGAAGGTGAACCACCTAGGGATGGCCCAGCGGTCAGCAGTGCTTCCTCACGGCACTCAGCTTTTGAGTGCGATATCACAGTCAGGAACTCGGTGGAGTTTGCATGTTGACCCAGTGTCTGCATGGGTGTCATTCTGGTGGCCTGGTGTCCTCCCACAGTCCAAGCGTGTACACATTTGGCTGTATTGGCCATGATAAATTGACCATTATGCCCAGAAATGTGTCAGAACAGTGGGTTAGCCATGGGAACTGCAGGGTTCCAGACGTGGATCTGGGTGGGATGTTCTTTGAAGGATTAGTGTGTTCTCAATGGACTAAATGGCCTGCTACGATACTGCAGGGATATTATAATGATGATGGCGCACAATGACTCTAAAGGATACTATTCAATCACAAACTATGCAATCTAAATTTGCAGAAGTTAGTGCACGCTGGTTTTAGAGTACTTCTTTTAGGGACCAGAAGCAGTTAAGAGTAGATAAAAAAAGAGAAGAAAAATAATATGATAGTAACTTGGCTAGAAGCACAAAAACATGTAGCAAGAGTTGATTGCAGGAGTTTTCCAGTGAAACTGGAGAACCTCCATAGAAACGCCTATCTTTAAGATGGTAGCGAGACTGATAGTAGGAACATAAAAACCATTTAGCCTGACCATACTACAACGAATCTGCTAAAGTACTAAGGAAGGAATTTGCAAGGATAGTTAGAAAAGCGTAACGAAATCAGAGTCAGCACAGTTTTATGAATGAGAAATAATGATTTGCCCCACAAAATCATGCAACATTTTGCTGGAGTTCCCAAACAATGTACAAATTCGACTTGATAAAAGAGAACTCGTGGATAACAAGCTTTGCTGTGTTTTTTGTGTCTCCATAAAATGAAGAAGCTTACACAGGACGGACCCTCACAGTGTGATGCATAAAGTATTAGCGTGGAATGAGGTTTGGTGAACGCAAAGAAGTCGAAGAGCCGAGGCTCTTGCATATTCATCAGATTAAATAGATTTGTCTACTGGATTACCACAAATATCTGTCTTTGTTTACCAGTTATTTGCGATCTACACCGATGGTTTGATGGCGAGGATTGACTGCAATTTATATCCGAGTTTACGGATGATGCAAACATACATGGGAGGATATGTTGCAATTCGAATGTAAGGAATCTAAATTGGGATAAAGACAAGTTCAGTGAGTAAGCAAACCATTGGCGGGTGGAATTTATTGCAAGACAAAGGTCATGCACTTTGACAATGAGAAACAAAAGGCAGGCTTATATTTCATGGAGTTGAGTCGAAAACATGAGAGAGACCACAAAAGCATTGAGGTGTTCCTTTGTATTAAACATAAAGCTGGCATGCTGTTGCAGCAAGTAATTAGTTTGGTTCATTCGGCTGACTCCTGGAATGAAAGTGTTGACTTTTCAAAAATGTCTTTAATAGTTATGTGTGTATTTATTGCAGTTGAAATGAATGAGGAATAATAATTACTGAAACTGCAAGATACAGTCTGGGCTTGTGAAGGTACATGTTGCGAAGTAGTTTCTATACCTGCGTGGAGTATTGAAATCGTGAACGCGTTAATGGAATAAGGGACTTCTTTTTAAAAGTGAGCCACAAAGCAATGTCTTATCTCAGGACTGTGAATGTCACGAATTCTCTAACCTGGAGAGTTGAGAAGACTACACCTGTGAAAGTATTTAAAGATGTTGATAGGTTTCTGAACATACTGGCAAGTTGATGGATGCAAGGAGTGAGCGGAAACTTCGAGTTAAGCCCTGGAATATATCCACCACGTCACAATTAAATAAGAGAGCAGGCTTGAGGTGATGAATGACCTGCTCCTGTTCTTATTCCTCGCGTTTTTTATTGGAAAGTAGCTAGCTCCTTTCCTGGAAGTGTGTTGTGCAATACTGAATTCAGGGAGACTGGAGGACATTGAGCTAACGCTGCGTGAATTACAGGGCTTTATTCAGGGCGAATCTGGGTCTGTAACATGACCAACATCTGGAGGAGAAGTTGCAGCGAAGGGAGGCATGTAAAGATGAATGTGGATGGGTGGGATGCGGATGGGGGTAGACTTCCTGACGCAGATCAGATTTTTCAGTGTTAGGTTAAAGGGGTAAATGTAGGGGTATGGGTGGGTTGCGCTTCGGCGGGTCGGTGTGGACTTGTTGGGCCGAAGGGCCTGTTTCCACACTGTAAGTAATCTAATCTAATCTAAAACACTCCACCCTCAATCGAACTATCGAAGTCGGCTCGATCTACTCCTGTTTAGCAAGTTCAAAGGCTTCAAAGTAACATCAGAACATAAGACTGTGGAGCACAAGAGATCCATTCCACCATATGGTACTACTCCACCAGTAAATAAGATCGTGGCTCATCTCACTGTGATCCCAGCTGCACATTTCTGAAAATAGTGCAGTATCTCAAACTCCTCTGTCTGTCGAATATCACATGAAGTCAACCTCATCATAATTTAAAGATTCAGCCGCCATAAACTTCTGGAAAAGCGAAATCCCACTTGAATGAATTCACACTTTGTGAAATTCCACTCATCCCCTGTTCTGACTAATGTTGAGGGGTGACTAATTCCATTTCTAGTCCCACTTCTCCAATGGTCAGAACAGAATTTTCAATATAACAAGGTCGGTGATATGGCAAATGATATATGTCTCAGGCTGTGTCATGCTCAGTAATACCACGGATCAGGCAGATTTCTTCAGTCACCTACAAATAATGGGTTCATTACTGGAATAACTTCCTCAATAAATCTGCGAAACCCAATGGCAACATGTTTGGATTGTCCAAACAGCGATCGACTATGAACGGCATTTACTCTACTGAAGATTTTACATGATTAAATAAATTCGCTTCTCATTCGAAGGTAACATGTCAACGTTCATAACATAAGGCCTCAAATCCAAGAATAAAAAAAGTTACATCCGAAGACAAAAACCATCTTTCAGAAAGTGTCCTCCAGATACGTTCTCAACCAGATTGGTTATAGCTACGTAAAACGTCGTTCCTACAGAGTTAATTGAGAATACAACTAGCGAGTACATTTTACATTGAATTTTGCTCTTCATAAATCATCTTCAGTTTTTGAAGAGATGAGGGGATTTATTTTATTACGTTAGAGATTTGCTTTTCTTTGGAGATCTCTTCCCCAGAGAGCACTGGAAGCAGAAACATTGAATTTTCTGAGGTACAGAGAGTCAGATAAATAAATACTGATGGAGTAGAGAATTATCGGATCATGAGCAGAAATGGGCAAACCGGGGAAAAATGCTTACTTTGGTCCCACAAACAAGCTGTGGATGATCAGATCGTCCAGAAATATAAAATATGTGATAATGTGGAAACTATTTTTGATAAAATGAATTCATTATTGTCTCGGAGGATCACGGAGCTGCTTTTTGATTAGAGACAGTCCACTCATGGTAATGTAACATATGCGTGACCGCACCTTGGATGAGTGGGTAGTTTGAGAAAGCTGGCCCATCATGGAAACTCCAGTAAGGGTGGGGAAATAAATGTGTGCTTTTGGCCTACCTCTGCATCACAAACGAACTGTACAGCCAACTGAGTTGTCAAGTATGAAATTGCTTGAGGCAGAAATGGTCAAACACGCAAAAATAGAAACTTCGATTATAGTGAAGAAGTTACAAATCACATATCGTTCAAGATAACGGCTGAGGAGAAAAACATTCTGTACTAGAAATAGCATATTTTAATGATGCAAGTTTTTAAATGCTCTCTTTGGCTGAATACAAGTAGAGCGAAGCGAATTAACCAGAACGACGAATTGTGATTATATATTAAACACCATAAAAGAAGTGTCTATTTTTGATTGGTCTGTGTAGTGCGCTTAAGATTACATAAATGTTTAAAGCTGATGTAAATATTGTTTGAAGAGTCCGTGCTCATGGGAACAATTTTCCGAAGACATGCTTGAAGCAAACCATGTTAAGCATGTGGAGTCGTTGCGTGGATGGGAAAGCAGGTGCAGAATGATGAGGGTAAAAGTTGCTGCATGCAGTGATGATATTACTGTCGCATGAGTCTTGTTCGGGTGTAGCTGTAACAGATACACAGTGAGTGTGAAGGAGCAGAGGGAATAAGATAAAACTTGCCCTGGCAGATTGGGGAAGGTGAATAAATCTTCTCCTGTTTGACTGGACATTTGTTCAGATAACAGTGTTAGCACTGAGCTGTGCGTGGTGAGCACAGATCTTTCTCGGTGGGTCTGGTGGTGTGGCTTCCTCTTGGAAGAGAATAGTATCCTTCATAATAGCCCTTCCACTAAGTTCTCTGTGCCCATGCTGACAAATCATGTTGCAATTGCCACTTGTCTGCCATGCTCTGGGTAAACTGTATAGAGCAGTTTCAATTTGAAAGATCTCAGTCGCATGCCCATTGCTCTTTTAAAGTTAGCACCAGTGCCAGGGATCACTGAATGTCCAGATATGATGTATGGGGGAATTGGGCTGAAATTGAATGAGTGGAACACCATGGGTGGGGTAGTTAGTTATTGAGGTGAGTTAAATAAGATAGCAACAGGAAAATAACGCGGCCTCATGCAGATTATCCCTCTGTAACAGTCAATGCAAATGTCACTGAGACAATTTAATTTTCGACTCAGCCCAATATGACACAGGCTCTCATGACTTCACTCCCAGTATCAAAGCTGCAGAACAAATGCTCATCCAATCCTGTCCATCATCTGAACTCCAACCAAAATTCTTTTCACGCATAATTCCTAGAAATACTGGGACATGCTGCAAGATGCTACCAAAAGGTCTTCATTTCAGCATTCTGAAACCTGTTGACCACATCCTTCCATGACGTTGATTCTCAATCTCTCTCTGTCTAGTTCCAAACTCCGTCCCAGTCGTTGTTCTTTAACTAATATCCCAATATTTCTCTCAGGCAGTAATTTTCACACTCACAGCTCCCCTTCTCATCGCACAATGGAGATATGGATCTGTAAATGGATGGCAGCCACACATCCCGTCACTTCCAGCATAGGCTTTTCCACGCTGGGCAGCGATCTAACTCAGTATAATCGAACAATGTACTGTTTTGGTGTACACAGCTGTATATGCTTGGAGAATAACTGCGCCAAACTCACTGATCAAATCGGATTGATTGATTGATTTTTGGCACGTGTACCGAAGTACAGTGAAAAGCGTTGTGTATGAGCAGTACTGACAGATTTTTGCAAGCAAGGATGTGCAGCTCAGAAAGAGTGCGACAGAGGCATGCAAGGTATATTTCACACGGAGTGCACTCGGCAAGAACAATGCTAGTCAGTTCAGCATTATATGAAGCTGGAAACTCTATTCATCTGAACAATAGTCACTGAAAATAAGCTGGTCCGGATCCTGCTGCTGCAAGTTCCCTATCTTCTATCTGATGGGTGAGGTTGTAGGCGATCATTGTTGGAGTGCAATGGGCCTTGGATGATGGTGGCAGCCTTTGCATGGTAGCGAGCTGTGTAGTGTACTCCATGGATGGAAGGTTGGCTTCTGGTGTTTGTCTATTTTGTGCGCACCAAACTCTGTAATTGCGTACTGTCCTGGGCACAGCAGTTGGCATACCAGGCCATTATGCACCTGGACTATAAGCATTCAATGGCGTATTCGTAAAAATTGCTGAGGGTCCTCATGGACATGCCAAATTTCCTGTGCGGACGGAGGAAGAAGAACCGTCGTTTTGCCATCTTAAACGTCTCATCTCCAAAGAAAGGGAAGAAAAGATTGTTGTTATCGTCACTTTGAGGAACCTGACGCTTCCCACCCTCACAACCTCAGCTCTGTTGATGTAGATCGTGCGTGAATTCAACTATCAGTCATTTGTTTTTGCCGACATTAAGAGAGAAGTTGTTCCCATTGCACATGTCACCAAACCGTTTTCTTCCCTTCCGTATTTTGACTTACCATCTTTCTTATTACAGTGGTCTTACCAGCGAAATTGAGGATGTGTTCGCTTGGAATTTCTCAGCACTGTCATGGGTGTAACGGGGAGTACAGTGGGAGCTGGGGATGTAGGTTTGGCGGGTGTGGGAAGCTCGAGCTTTTCGTGTTATCGTGGAGGATGTGCAGCTGTCTATATTCACTGATTGCGGTCTGTGTGTTGAGAAAGTAGAGTATCCAGCTGCAAGAGGACGGAGTCAAGGCCAAGGAAAAGGAGTTTGCGATCAGTCTGGAGGGTATAATGGTGTTGAATTTGGAGCTGTACTCATTGCACATGGATCTGACATAGATGTCGTTATTGTCCAGTTGTTCCGGGGATCAGCGCAGGGCTGGGGATACAGCATCCACTGTGGTACTGTTCCGTCGATAGGTAAGTTGCAGAGGACCAAGGCAGACTGAGTGACTGGACTTGTTGAGGGCTAGGACCAGCATCTTGAAGCACTTCACGATTATTGATTTCAGAGGTGCTGGGCGGGAATGATTAAAGCACATGCTGTTTGCTTTGTTGTGTACCGCGATGTTGGTGGTCTCCTTGGAGCAGTTTGGGTCTGGTGTGCACTGCAAAGAGCCATATCTTGGGCAGATACCTCACCTCGGATTCGAGATTAATGCACTATTATGCTTTGCATAGTGGGAAGAGTACCGTCTTGTATCTTCCCAAGTCTGCAAAATGCTTCATGCTGAACAAATATCGCAACTGGTTTGTGATATTATCGTTAGGCTATTTATCCTAAGATCTAGGTAATGCTCTCGGGACTTGAGTTAGAATCCTGCCATGCCAGAAAAACGAATTGAAATTCAAGGAAATGCTGGAAAAACAATAGTCAGCTGATGGCTATCAATCCTTTGTCGATTGTGAAGAGAAAAGTATCTGGCTCACTAATGTCCGTTAGGGAAGGAAATTGCGATCATTGCCTGGTATGGCTGCCATGCATGCCTAGACAATATAGATGTTTCTTAACTATGCTCTGGCTAATTAGTTATGGGCAATAAATTCTGGATCAGCCAGTGATACCTAATCATGCGAGCGAATAAAAACTAGGTCTAGATTAGAGTGGTGCTGAAAAAGCACAGCAGGTCAGGCAACATCCGAGGAGCAGTTAAATCGACGTTTCGGGCGTTTGCCTCTCCCGATAGCTCAAATCCCCCAACCCTGGCAACATCGTTGTAACTCTTTCATGAACCCTTTCAAGTTTCACAACATTCTTCCATTTGAAAAGAGAGCAGAATTGCATGCAATATTCCAAACGTGGTCTAACCAATATATTGTACAGCCAAAACATGACCTCCCAACTCCTACACTCAACACTCTGAACAATAAAGGAAAATATAACAAACACCTTAATCACTATGCTATCTACCTGCGACTTTACTTTCAAGGAACTATGAACCTGCGCTCCAAGGTCTCTTTGATCAACAACACTCACAGGAACATAACATCAGCGTAAAATCCGACTCTGATTTGTTTTCCCAAAATGTAGCATCAACCTATTGGCCCATTTCATCAAGAATCCATGTACTCTGATGTATACTTCTTCGCTGTCCACGGCACCTCCAATTTTCGTGTCATCGGCAAATTTACTAACTATACCTCCTATTTTCAAATCCAAATCTTTTATACAAAAGTAAAGCAGTGGATCCAGCAGTGATCCTTGCGGCACGCCAATCGTCAGAGGCCTCCAGTCTTAAATGTTACCCTCTTCCACCACCTTCTGTCTACTACTTTCGAGCCAGTTCTGCATCCAGATAATTAGTTATCCCTGTATTCCATGAGGTCTAACGTTACGAACCAGTCTATCATGAGGAACCTTGCCAAACGCCTTACTGAAGTCCATATAGATCACGTCCACCACTCTGCCCACTTTGTTACTTCTTCAAAATGTATCAAGCAAGTTCATGAGACATGATTGTCCACGCACAAAGCAATGTTAACTATCCCTAATCAGTCATTTTCTTTATACCTGAAGTAGATTATTTTGAATAAAAAAAAATTGTGAACGGTGGAGATACATTCTTTTAAAACAATGTTTCTTTCAACGTACACAATAAGTGTTGCTGTTGTGTTGTGCACTCTCCTGCTTGTGTTTATACTACAGCTGGTTTGGAGAAGTGTTTTGTTTTATCTGGTTCGGGTGAAGAGTGGTCTGCTATAAACAAGCTGTCTTGCAGTAAAGCTTGCTACGTCTGGCTGATCGCTCCCATTGTCGAAAAAAGTCCCTTTCCACGAGTTCGGGTTAAAACCTATTTGTTCGTTTGAAACGGTGATTGGAAGAACATTAAAAGATTGTATTTCCTGAGTAAGCTATGTCTGCACGCTGTGTCAGAGACAACTGTACTTTATTAGTAACAAATACATGTGCTTGTCACAGCAGCACACTCGGAAAACGTCTACGCCACATCATTTTGCTTTCATGGAAAGCTGATTGGCCAAAAAGCATTTCCTCTGAAAGCCAATCATTGCAAAATAATCAGTTTCTTATTTTCTTTTCCTGAGGGAAGTATATATTTGTCCCTTAAATTTATTTTGAATACATTTGGTCCATATGCCTAAACCATTTATAGAGTTTGCAAACAGTTGAGGACCCAGCACTGGTCATTGTGTCGCTACAATCGTTAATTCTGTTAAACTGATAGAGACGAATCTATCACGGTGGACATTGTCTCCCATATCAGGCTGAGTGTTTCCCTTCACCAGGATTATGCACTGGGTGCTCCCAGAGATATTATAAGGGACAGATACATCTATGACAAGTAGTTTGCTGAGAAGTTTTCCCTCTTGTTGCTTTAGGCATCGCTCTTTCCAGGCTGTCTTTTGTTTACTTGAGGCCTCGCCATGCTCAGTCAGTGGTCGGCCTGTTAAATCATTCTTGGTGATGGACATTGAAGCACCACACCCAGATTACGTTCTCTGCCCTGTCAACCTCAGTGCTTCCTCCGAATATTTTTCAAATTCAAGGGAGACTGAGTTATCCTTGTGAAGGGTGGTGGAGGGCAGTCGATGTCCATCATCAGGTGATTTCCTTGGCCATCTTCGATCTGTTACCATGAGATTTCTCTGGTTCAGGAATAAATGTTGGGGGATCACAGGGTAACTCCTTTCTTGCCTGTATACACAGAGCGACCATCACTGATGATTCTGTCCTGCCGATGGGTCAGGATATGCCCAGGGATGATGATGGTGCTTCATGGAACATTACCCGTATGGTCTGATTCTGAGAGTACGACGATTTCACACTGTTTCCTGACCAGTCGTTATGAGAAATAAAGGAAATAATTGGGTAGAGAATAATGGTTAAAAATCTGAACGTAAAGCACTCTATCTGAATTGAAATTTACATGCAAATGAAGGCAGAGAAATTCAATGCATACATTGATGGAAATAGATATGACTTAATGGTTTCAGAGAAACTTGGCTGCTTGGTGATCTGAGCACTGATATCAGGATATTTTTCAGCAGAGAGTGTTATACAAGACTGGGAAGGAGGTGGGAGAGATCTCGGAATAAGGGCTGAAATCGACATGATCATAAAAGCGGATCTTACGTCAAATGATAGAGGCTTAGTCTTATTCTTTTTGTTTGGAAAATGTCAGTTGAGTTGACTTTGTGGGGAGATTTCAGCTGTGGGGTAAGTGGATCTCACTGAACGTAATGGACTGAAGGGCTTTTCTGATGAGGATCTTTATGACTCTGTCATATTCTATAATCGACATTTTCAAGAAAATTGTATAACTAACGTTACGTGGGAACAGCCGGACATCAGTTAAACAAACAAAAGATATGATCCTGAGGGACTAGATTATGTTCCAGTGAGAAGTCACCTTAGGCAGATGAAGGGGTCAATAGACCTATGCTGGACTTACGTTTGTTCACAACAGAGGATCGACCACAATTTAGACTAAAAGAAATAAATTTCCAACCTTTGTTAGTCTTCAAGGAACTGAGGGCAAGGTTTTCACAATCTACCTGAAGAAATGTGTCGAAGTGATGCATTTCCACTCTCGATTGATCCAATGTGTGGAAATGTTCTAGAAACCATCTGTTCTTATAGATGCGTGCTTGTGCGTTTTTTGGGCGTTTTGCATCAGATTTTCGAAGTGATACGGACAATCACATTGGTTGTTTCCAATTATCTAAAAATAAATCTCTGAATACAGTGTCACATCGTAAAACCTCTCTCTGTGCTCAATCAAACAGGTGACATTGCCACAATGTTGTTGTATAATTTGTTGTTTTCCGTCCATACAGTTAACACAATGACGCTCTACGTCCTGCTTAATAAAGATTGTGGATTATCTCCATGTGTCAGTCGTTACCTGGGGACTATGTCAGTGGTGGATCTACTTGCAATTATCTTCAAGCTGATGTCAAGACGCATTCCCATTGTTTATCAGGAACAATTTTATTTCCTGGAATCGATCCCCATGTGTAATATCCACGCTGCCCTGCTTTATGCAGCCACTGTGTGGTTCAGCGCCACGTTCACCTTTGATAGATTTGTAGACATTTGTTGCCAGAATCTGAACAATAATATTACAGTAAGAAAACGGCGGCTGTGCTTCTGGGAACAGAAACTGTACTGAACTGTTTAAAGACCACTTTCTGGCACTTTATGCTCATAGGTAAGTATCGGCTGGGGATCTTCCTCTGGTTTTGCATTGTAGGAGGCGATGTTCGATTAAATCGTGTCTGGGGCGCAGTTGAGTTCCTCCATTAAATTCTAACCTCGGCTGTACCAAGTTCTCTTGATCTTTCACCGTCAGACACATTTTAGTGACCAGCAGAGCCCGTAGAAGACTACAAGCTACCACCAACCGTAATTGTCAATGTGGTACAGAAATGAGAAATCGAAAACAATCCATAATTTTACTTTTTGTGATATCGACCAATTTCATCCTGTTGTGGTCACTATTTGACAGTGTTTTATTGAATGAACCGAAAGTGGTATTTGGGGTCGGATTCCATGACTTTGGATTGGTTTGCGCAGGAATTGGATTTTATGCTGTAGCTCCTCAGTTGCTGCATAAACACAACGATTTATGCTTTGACACAGACTAAGTTCAGGCAGCAGTGAAAATATTTGTTGAAATATCCCTTATCCCAAATCCATCAATTAATTGATCTCCGTCAGTAATCAATCCATCTAGATTTTTTGATTCATTTTCGTTTAAGGTTTCAGCAATGAGGCAGCCTGCCACTATGGTAACAGACTGAGCGTCATGCTGGTTTAACCAACATTAGCCGACAGTATATTAGACGAACAAATTTCAGCGTTTCTGTCCACTCAGGAGCCAGTGAGAAAAGGCAGCATCCACGGACTCCATGTACAAATTCCACGTCTAAATAATAGAAATGTACATTAACGTGTGCCAAGCAACAGACAGAAACGCGGGGGGCTGGTACCCAACACCATGTCAAATAATTCACCACCAAAAGAACAGAGACGACACTGAACAGAGAAACACAGAGACATGGAAACACACACTGATAAACATATTCAGATAGACTAGCTCACACATGCAGCTACAAACACACGAACAAGTAGTCAGAAACAGGCACACAGACACAGAGACGCACACATGCAGAGAGAAATACATACATACAGAAACACACACACATAAACAGGATGGTCTGCACCTGAACCTGAGGGGCACCAGTATCCTTGGTGGGAGGTTTGTTAGTGCTCTTGGGGGGGGGGGGGTTTAAACTAACTCTGCGGGTGCATGGGAACCCAGACTGTAGCTTTAGGGTGCAGGACCTGGAGTGTAGGGAGGTTAGGAACATGGCATCAATTTCAAAGGAGGGTGCCTGTAAACAGGAAGTGTGTATACTTCAATGCAAGAAGTATGCGAAATAAGGTAGGTGAACGTGCAGCGTGGGTTGGTACCTGGGACTTCGATGTTGTGGCTATTACGGAGACATGGGTAGAACAGGAACAGGATTGGCTGTTGCAGGTCCCAGGGTTTAAATGTTTTAGTAGGGTCAGAGGTGGGGGTAAAAGAGGGGGAGGTGTGTTGCTTGTCAAAGATAGTATTACAGCTGTGGAAAGGACGATGGATGAAGACTCGCCATCTGAGGTAGTTTGGGCTGAGGTTAGGAATAGGAAAGGTGAGCTCACCCTGTTAGGAGTTTTTTACAGGCCTCCTAATAGTCCTAGAAACGTAGGAGAAAGGATTGCGAGGATGATTCAAGAGAAGAGTGAAAGTAATAGAGTGGTTGTTATGGGGGGCTTTAACTTTCCTGATATTGATTGGGAAAGCTATAGCTCAAGTTCGTTAGATGGGTCAGTGTTTGTCCAATGTGTGCGGGAGGGTTTCCTGACACAGCATGTAGTTAGGCCAACAAGAGGTGAGGCCATACTGGATTTGGTTCTGGGTAATGAACCAGGCCAGGTGTTAGAATTAGAGGTAGGTGAGCACTTTGGGGACAGTGACCACAATTCGGTGACTTTTACTCTAGTGATGGAGAGGGATAAGTGTGCACTACAGGGCAAGAGTTATAGCTGGGGGCAGGGAAATTATGATGCGGTGAGGCATGACTTAGGATATGTGGCTTGGAAAAGTAAGCTTCAAGGCAAGGGCGTATTTGATATGTGGAGCCTGTTCAAGGAGCAATATTGAGTGTCCTTGATAAGTATGT
This sequence comes from Chiloscyllium plagiosum, assembly GCF_037043375.1. Classification (NCBI taxonomy): domain Eukaryota; kingdom Metazoa; phylum Chordata; class Chondrichthyes; order Orectolobiformes; family Hemiscylliidae; genus Chiloscyllium; species Chiloscyllium plagiosum. Next base: position 101,828,167 of record NW_028270180.1, read on the forward strand.
ACCCGTCAGGCAGGGAGGAAAGGGTCGTGTGAGGGAGCCGTGGTTTAATAAGGAATTGGAATCCCTTGTTAAATGGAAGAGGGCGGCCTATGTAAAGATGAGGCGTGAAGGTTCAATTGGGGCGATTGAGAGTTATAAAGTAGCCAGGAAGGCCCTGAAGAGAGAGCTAAGACCAGCAAGGAGGGGACATGAAAAGTCCTTAGTTGGTAGGATTAGGGAAAACCCTAAGGCTTTCTATAGGTATGTCAGGAATAAAAGAATGACTAGGGTAGGAATAGGTCCAGTCAAGGATAGTAGTGGGAAGTTGCGTGTGGAGGCTGAAGAGATTGGGGAGACACTGAATGAATACTTTTCGTCAGTATTCACTCAGAAACAGGACATTGTTGTCAATGTGAGTACTGAGTCGCAATTAAGTAGAATGGATGGCTTTGAGGTATGTACAGAAGAGGTGTTGGAAATTCTGGAAAGGGTGAAAATAGATAAGTCCCCTGGACCTGATGGCATTTATCCTATGATTCTCTGGGAAGCAAGGGAGGAGATTGCAGAGCCATTGGCCTTGATTTTTATGTCCTCGTTGTCTGCAGGAATAGTACCAGAAGATTGGAGGCTCGCAAATGTGGTTCCCGTGTTCAAGAAGGGGAGTAGGGATAACCCTAGTAACTATAGGCCAGTGAGTCTCACATCTGTTATGGGCAAAATCTTAGAGAGAATTGTAAGGGATAGGTTTAATGTGATCAAGGATAGTCAGCATGGTTTTGTGAAGGGCAGGTCGTGCCTCACAGACCTTATTGAAATCTTTGAGAAGGTGACTAAGGAGGTGGACGAGCAGAAAGCGGTAGATGTGGTGTATATGGATTTTAGTAAGGCGTTTGATAAGGTTCCCCATGGTAGACTTCTTCAAAAAATACGGAGGTATGGCATTGAGGGTGAGTTGGAGGTTTGGATTAGGAGTTGGCTGGCTGGAAGAAGACAGAGGGTAGTAGTTGATGGCAAAGGTTCATCTTGGAGTGCCGTCACTAGCGGTGTTCCGCAAGGATCTGTTTTGGGACCATTGTTGTTTGTCATTTTTATAAATGACCTGGAGGAGGGGTTAGAAGGTTGGGTGAGCAAGTTTGCGGATGATACGAAAGTCGGAGGAGTTGTAGACAGTGAGGAAGGATGTGGCAGGTTACAGCGGGATATAGATAAGCTGCAGAACTGGGCAGAAAGATGGCAAATGGAGTTCAATGTAGCTAAGTGTGAGGTGATTCACTTTGGTAAGAGTAACATTAAAGATGGGGTACTGGGCTAATGGTCGGATACGTGGTTGTGTGGATGAGCAGAGGGATCTTGGTGTCCATGTATACAGATCTTTGAAAGTTGCCACCCAGGTTAATAGTGCGGTGAAGAAGGCAGATGGCGTACTGGCTTTTATTGGTAGAGGAATTGAGTTCTGGAGTACTGAGGTCATGTTGCAGCTGTATAAGACTCTGGTGCGGCCGCATCTGGAGTATTGTGTGCAGTTTTGGTCGCCATACTATAGGAAGGATGTGGAGGCACTGGAACGGGTGCAGAGGAGGTTTACCAGGATGTTACCTGGTATGGTAGAAAGATCGTATGAGGAAAGGCTGAGGCACTTGGGGTTGTTTTCATTGGAGAAAAGAAGGTTTAGGGGTGACTTGATAGAGGTGTACAAGATGATTAGGGGTTTAGATAGGGTGGACAGTGAGAATCTTTTTCTACGTATGGAGTCAGCTATCACAAGGGGGCATAGCTTTAAATTAAGCGGGGGTAGGTATAGGATAGATGTTAGGGGTAGGTTCTTTACTCAGCGAGTCGTGAGTTCATGGAATGCCCTGCCAGTAGCAGTGGTGGACTCTCCCTCATTATGGGCATTTAAGCGGGCATTGGATAGGCATATGGAGGATAGTGGGCCAGTGTCGGTTAGGTGGGCTTGGATCTTCGCAACATCGACGGCCAAAGGGCCTGTACTGCGCTGTATTCTTCTATGTTCTATGTTCTACAAATGCAGAAAGATGCGCAAACCTGACAGACACACAAACAGACTGACACATAAAAACACAAAACAGACACGTTGACACTCAGAGATCGACATGGAGAGGAAATCCCTTGTGCAGACACACTGACACACATTCAGACATACACACATAAACACACACACAGACACAGACAGAAACACAACTTACTCATACAGGCAGCGTGAGCAGTAACTGACACTTCTTTGAGTATAACCATCTTTAACACGTTTTGTTTTAATCAGATAATTATCAGTTTTTCTGATGATATGTCAATGAGAAAGTAGTACAGTGCTGTGATATCCGTTGCTCCATTGTCAGGGAGGAGGTGAATGTATTAATAAATTGACGATCATTTATGCAATTAACAAACGTCCACTCATGCAGCAGATCTATGTAATTCCTTGATATCCACTTGTGAAAGTGTTTGATGTTCATTCACCGAAAATCAGTTGAAGGAAATTTACAGATAATCAGTCGAAGTAAATTTAATGGTAAAGTTCACTCACACTCACACTTTTTGTGGTCTGCGGGAAGATACTGTGCGATAAATTTGTGTTCCCTGACTATAGAATACGCTGTTCTCTTGTCGAAATAAAAATATATTGTATTTAGTTGAAACTGCACCTTTGTCTCTGTTCGGATTTCAACTCTGGGGCTAGTTTGTGTGTGTATATGTGGGTGTGCTTGAATAAGTGGAGAGAGAAAGAGTGACGGAGAAGAGGGAACAGAATGGAGTCACTGGACTGACCTTTTGTGTTGCTGCTTTTTACCAGCCCTCCTTCATCCCCCTTTTAATGTCACAAAGAATCCTTTTGGTTTACTCCTTACCTGGGGGAGCTGCATTTTCGGTTGAGAAATTGGGAACTGGCTAGATGAATTGTAATTAGGGAAGAGAGAGGGTTTAAGTGACAGACGTGGGGATTATAAACCAGTTCTCGGTAGCCATAAGACCATAAGACACTGGAGCGAAATTATCTAAACTCGGCGCATCGAGTCTTTTTTGATATTCAACCATAGCTGATATTTTCCTGATTTCTCCACGTAACCCATGATCCCATTGGCAATCAAGAATTATCTCTGTTTTAAATATACTCAATGACCTGCACTCCACAGCCTTCTGTGGCAAGTAATTCCATAGATTCACAACACCCTGGGTAAAGAAGTTTCTCTTTATCTCCATTCTAAAGGGTATTTATTTTACTCTTAATCTGTGCCCTCGGGTCCTCATCTCTCCTACCAATGGGAACGTCTCTCCAACGTCCACTCTGTCCAGCCCGCTCATTGTTTTGTAAGTTTTAATCACATCACCGTCATCTATGTTCTATGTTCTATGTTCTATGTTCTATCCTTTTAAACTCCATCAAGTATAGTTGCAGAGTCCTCAAATTTTCCTCACATGTTAAGCCTGTCATTTGTACAAGCATTCTTGTGAAGCTCCACTGGGCCCGGTCCAGGACCAATACAGTCTTCCTGCGGTACGGGGACTAAGATTGCTCGCAATATTCCAAATGTGGTACAAACCTGTAACGTTTTGCTACTTGGATGGAGCCCGGAGGTCAATATCAGAAGGTTTCTGGCTGTCTCTGTCTCACGATGTGTGGGAGAGTGTGGGTACTGCTGGAATAGCAATGCCTGTTTTAAACCTTTACCATTCCCCTCCCTGAAGCAGCCCCAGGGATTATGAGAAACCATGGAGACAGAGAGAGAAGGAGACAGAGAGAGAGAGAGGGGGAGAGAGACAGAGAGAGAGAGAGAGAGAGAGAGAGAGAGAGAGAGAGAGAGAGCTGTGATATACAGAAATGGTGAGTATTTCTTCTTCACACTCTGTGTTTTTTCTGGACTCCTGAACTGCTGAGTGACCACTCCTCCCTTCCTCTCCTGTTCTATTTGTTTCTCTCTCTCTCTTTTCACTATGTGCCTTTATCTTTTTGTTCACATTCTCGCCTTTTGTCTCTCTTTTGTTCCTTCTTTCTTCTATTCCCTCTTTCTTTGTCTCTTCCCCTCCTGTGTAACTATCGTCCACAAACCCGACTCTTCACTCTTTTTGTTTCGTACTCTTTCTCTTTTCTTGCTTTGTGTCTCTGACTGTTTCTCTGAGTTTCTACTCTTCACTCCATTTTGCTTTTTTTTCTCTCTTTGTCTCTATCTCTCAGTTGTAGCACTGGCTCTTTTTCACCATCAGCTTTTCATTTCATTCTTTTCTGTTCACACTGGCGTATCCAGGTGTTTACTCTCCCTGCCTTCCTCTCCCTGTCCCTTAACATTTTTCTCCATCCTAAATTGCCGAAATTGGCACACCCTAAAATATTTGTCCGGCCAAATATAGCCCTCAGAATTTTGAGAACCCATTTACCCCTTCATTTCACTTTCTTCCCGCTCAATTTCTTGCCACCCGATACATCCTACTAAAAGTATCACTTACTCACGTTGCTCCGTTTTACACTCCCGGAGCTGTGTCCGCAAATTTGGCCCACCTTTGCAGTATTGTAACACAGACCCAAATACCATGCCTCAAAACAACATCGCACCCTCAAATATTGCTCTCCGTGCACACAAACATTTCCCCCACCTTCACAAATACTTTCCACTCAAACACGAGATTCCCCAAGCATTGCCCAAAACGTTTTCGCTTTCATCCCAATTATGGATGTTCCATTTTGTCTCCTCTAATATTCTCCTCCTTCAACACAGATCTTTGCACCTGATCGAGGGAGGGACAAAAACGATGGAGGGAGAGATAGAAGGAATTCAATAGGAGATAAGAGGGATAGACGGACAGAGGGTAACAAAATCTGTGGGGAGAATGACAGGCAGGGATAGTGAGATTGAGAGAGGAACAAGCAGAGGATAGGAAAGAAAGAAACAGATTGATGGGGAATTGAAATTAGGACATAGAACATAGAAGAATACAGCGCAGTACAGGCCCTTCGGCCCTCGATGTTGCGCCGATCCAAGCCCACCTAACCTACACTAGCCCACTATCCTCCATATGCCTATCCTATGCCCGCTTAAATGCCCATAATGAAGGAGAGTCCACCACTGCTACTGGCAGGGCATTCCATGAACTCACGACTCGCTGCGTAAAGAACCTACGCCTAAGATCTGTCCTATACCTACCCCCCTTAATTTAAAGCTATGCCCCCTTGGAATAGCTGACTCCATACGTGGAAAAAGATTCTCACTGTCGACCCTATCTAAACCCCTAAAATTGCAAGGGAAATTGGCACGGAGGGACAGAGAAAAACGTAAGGATGCACAGAGGGAGGGAGTGATGGAAGGGAGAGTGAGAGAGAAGGATAGACGCAGGGAGGGGAAAAGAGAGAGAGAGTGACAGGAACAGACCGAGATGGAGATTGAGGGACAGCGGGAGGATCCAATTGCAATATCTATACAACTGCCCTGATATTGAGTCAAAATCTGCCTTCAGTGAGTGAAAAATAGCGATAGAGAGATGCTGGCCGAGAGAGTATGAACCCCCCAAGGAGACAGACATAGAGATAGAGAGAGACAGGCAGACCATGGAAACCCAGGGAGGCTGGGACTGAGAGATAGAGACACATACGCAGAGAGAGAGAGTGAAATCCCTTGTGGGGGCCAGAGAGAGAGAGAGAGAGAGAGAGAGATAGAAGGGTAGAGAGAGAGAGACTGAAATCTCGGGAGAGAGAAAAAAAAATCGAGGGAGCGAAATATTGTCGGGAAGAGACACATAGGTGAGGAGACCTAGCGATAGAAACAGAGGGATAGATAATTGGGAACAGAACGATCCTCGAGAGAGATGGAAGGACAGACAAGCAAGAAAGAAACCAAAACAGAAGTAGTGTGAAACCCCGGGCTGGGAAAGAAAGGACAGACAAATACAGAGAAAGATACGAAAAGAGAGAACAATCAGAGAGAGACGGAAAGGAAGCAGTGTGAAAAGTACCCCAGGGTGAGAGACAAAACGAAAAGAAACAGGGGAGAGGCAGAGAAAAAGAGAACAGAAAGTCTCACGCAGAGACACAGACGCACAGACAGAGAGAAAGAGAGAGAGGTCCCATTGAGAAAAATAAAAACAGCAGAGAAAGAAAGAAAAATATATCCAAGGAGAGAGACTGACAGGGACACAGTGAGAGAACGGGAAATGACAGAGAGAGAGAGAACGAGCGAGAGAGAGAGAGAGGCCTTGATGAAAGGCCTTGTTCAACACATCGACTCTCCTGATACTCTGATGCTACAGGACCTGTTGTGCTGTGTCTGGCGCCACAGCTTACTCACTCTAACTGTATAGCATGTTCAGCGCTCATGGTCTCCGAGTTAATGAAAACCAAACCGTGCAGAATATTCCAAGGATGCCCACCTTTAGCAGGTTTTCCTCCTTCCTACGCCAGGATGTCAATGAATTTCTCCCCGACCGCAACCCCCTTGTCATTTCTTCTGCCCTGAAACTCTTCAACCATTTCTAAAAGAAAATGCGGTTCCTACAGCTACATCTCCTTTCTTAGCACCTGCCTAAGAAACCGAGTTAACCCCATAGTTTCCAGAAAATATTCAAAACATTTCAATTTGTATTAAGTTGGGACAACCACTACCAACAGCAAATCCACAACCTGCAGACACAATTCTCCCTTCGGATCCTCAGCTACAAACTAACTGCCACACACCGACACCTACTTTCCTCACAGTCATCCCTTCCGCAGCTCAGCGACGCACACTTCCAAGCCTTCATCCTGAGAAAGATCCACAAACTTAACAAACGCTTTTTCTCCAGCTTATCAAGTATCAAGGAACGTTATTAAGCCAAACTATCTCGAAGTTACCTCCAAACCCGGCAATGCTCAACCACATCAGACATCATCCCCAAATGTCTCCATATGCCATTAACCTCATGGCTGCTTAAGCTGCCTCCTCCCCCGCAGCCAACCACGTCACTGCTGCAAGCAATGCATAAAAGTCCACTCTTGTGGATGCCACCAATACCATTTCGACTCACACAGGTACAACCGACATTACTTCTGCAACCAGTGATTACATCATTAGCCCGACAGGCATCTCTTCCACCAAAACTGTTGATCGTGCGGATGACGATTGGTCCTGTGACTGTTGACAAAACTACCAATCACATAACCGCTTCCATGCTTATGTCTGTTCTCGAGACAATATCCAACGCCATTCCCAACCCCAGCCCTACACTAGGCTCCAGGCACCATCACTACTGGGTATTCACAAGCATCCACCGACCTCGACCCGTCTGAGGAAGAACCATCAGTTCTCAGTAAAGCTCTCAGGTTCATGTCATTTGCAACCCCATGTCAAAGAACGCCACATGGTTGAAATCATTTTCCATCACCTCCGCACTTACTTTATCGATTGTGACTCCGACCCCACCATCAATCACAATTGTCCGTCCTCAAACAGACTTAATCTTCTTGGAAATCGCAGTCACTCTCTGGTTAGTACCGCTAACTCATCGCGCCAGCGATCTCGGTTCGATTCCAGCCTTGGGTGATTGCGGGCGTTTGGACATTCCCCCCTAGTTTGCGTGGGTTAAATTCTACAATCCAAATGTATACAGGTTAGGTGAATTGACCATACTAAAATTGTCCATTGTGTTCAGGAATGTTTAGCATCGGTGCGCTACTCAGTGGTTAATGTACAGTAGTGAGAGAATGGGCCTGGGTGGATAACTGTTTGGAGAGTTAATGTGGACTTGTTGGGTCAAACTGACTATCTCCACACTGTAGGGACTCTAAGTATTCGAAGTATTGCGCTTCCTCGACCTCTTAATCTCCATCTACCGTGAAGTCTTCATCAATGGTCACATCCACACTATCTCTCCAAACTTCCATCCTCCCAAAAATGCATGTCCTCTCAAACTCCTTTCCCCACCCCTAACCCCTCCCCCTCAAGCCCCACAACTCTCCCCTTCCCAACCTCCCGCTTCCCCGCTCCCAGCCACTACACTCCATAGTTCTATTATACCCCTCCCTCGGCCCTACCTTCAAACCCTCTAATCTACCTCCATCCCCTCTCTCCATCCCCTCTAATGCCCTCCCCTCGCCCAATCCTCTCCCTTCCTTCAAACCAGCCCCGTTTACCTCCCTCTCCCTCAGCGATCCACACACACTGTATCACACCAGACCCTCCAACGCCCTTTCCACTCCATCCCTCATCCAAACTCCGGTCCTTGCCCTTACAGTGCCTCTCCCATCCCCATTCATTTCCTCTTCCCACTCTCTCCTCGGTCTCCCTCTCCCAACGTCACACTGCATCACCCCCAAACCTGCCACCACATTTCCCCACCGCCCGCACCCCATGCCACCTTATCCTCATCCATTGTACCCAACACCAAACTCCTCTCGTTTCCATTGCCAAGCTCTCTCGCCTCCCTCCCCCTCCTCCCAGCCTCACCCACCGCCTCTCCCGGTCGCTGCTTCCCCTCTATCACGCTCTTAGACACCCAACACTGCCCCTCCTGTGTCGACGCCTCTCCCATCCCCATATAACCAACCCCATCCCTCCTCTCCCCTCTCTCTGACACCATAACACACCTCCCCCGTCTACTCCTCTTCATTACCCTTCCAACTTCAAACACCCGTCCCTGAAATACTCAGCTCCAAACCCCACAGCTCCATGCCCTACTTCTCTCCCCTGTCCATCTCCTTCAATTCCCTTTATCCATTCTCGTTTCTCTTCCCACACTGCAATACACTCTCCCCTTTCCCTTGCCAATCGCCCCATCCCTCTCTCATTTCTCAATCTCGCCTCCTCTCTTCCATCACCCACTCAGCCCTTCCTCCCTCCCCTTCCCTTTACTTGCTCCCTCTACCCCATCGTTCCTTACCCTATCACCCTCATCCTTGTCACTCCTGTCCCCTCACCCACCTTGACCATTACCATCTCTGTACCCGCCCCTCCCTCTCCAACACCTTACTCTCCATGCGCCTCTACTATCCCTTCCCCATACTCCAGTCCCATATCTTCCTCATCTCTCCCTCTCCCACCCCTCCATCTCCCACCGTCTCTTTGTCCCACGCACCCTCCACCTACATCAAAACCTTCCCCTTTTTCCTCAAACCTTACATCTCCTTCCCAATCCACTCCTCCATCCCCTTCCCCATCCTCCCGCTCTTCCAACTGCCCTCCCTCACCCCATCCTTTCCCTCTCCCAACTTGTCATCTATCTTCTTCCCTGTCCCCTCGCAAACCCTAACATTCGCTTTCCCCTCACAATATCTCCGTCCCAATATCTCGTCTTTCCTCTCACCCGCAGCCTCCTTCTCTCCAGAGCTATCAACCTCTGCTCAGCCACTTTTTGCTGCTGCCTGTCCCGAAATCCTGATTAAAGATTATCAGCCATGATCAATTGAATGGTGGTGCAGGCTCGAAAGGCAGAATGGCCTACTCCTGCACCTATTGTCTATTGTCGACTTCTCTTCCTTCCCCACCCTCTGTTTCCTCACACACTTCCCTCTCCCTTATCGTTGAACACCATTCCAGCCGTCTCCCTTCCCCTCAATCCCTGTTCCTCTTTCTCCTCCTCTAACCCTTCCTCCTCCTCAAACCGTCCTCCTCCTCTCAACAACTCATAACCTCTCCTCCTCCCCTCTCCTGTCCCATATCCCTTGACCTTCTCACTCCACTATGATGTAACTTCTGCGGCCTTCCCCCAGCCTTACCCACTTCCCCTCCCCTCTCCCTTTATCCCCTTCCCCACCACATCTCTTAAAGCCATACCTTCTCCCTCCGACCGCAACTAATTCCAACACTCCCCTCACTCCCCAACCCAAATTTCCTTCATGTTCCAATCACCCTTCCCCTCATTCCATCCATCCGTCTCCCCACCTCCTTCCTCTCCCTCTGCTCTTTCCAACTCCTCCATCTCTGTGTACCAATGTCTTCGCTGCCTCCTCACCCATCCTATGCCACCACCCTCTCTCCTCCCAAAGCCCTACCATCTCCACCCTTCCATCCTCCGAAACACTCCGTTTTCCTTCGAGCACACAGTCCCTTCTGTTTCCTTTGCCCAATCCCCTCACTCTCTCTGCCCTTTCCACTCCCACACCATCTCCCATCATTATCCCACTACTTCAATCCCGAATTCCATCTCTCCTTTCCTCCCACGTTGTGGGATCATGTTCAATTGCGACTGAGATCGGTGAATGTTGAAAATGTCCTCTTTATTGAGCATCTGCAGTGGCGCAATTCGACACAATTCAAAGTACAGTTTTGCCGAAGCCGCCTGTATTCACGGGTTTACAAACATAAAATTTTCAGCAATGTGATGTCACATATACACGAGTTTGTGTGACATTTGTCCTGGGGAACAGGATATAGTTTAAGCTCTTGTTCAATATTTGCAGTTATGCCTGATGGAACTAGATTGGCTATCTAGTCTGAGCTTGCATAAATAAGAAGTGTTAGATCTTTTGCCTTTAAAGTTAGTAAAAGTATTGAAAAATACTAGAAATATCGTATTTAAATAAATTGTAAATTTTATGATTCATAAAGAAATTTATGCAGGATATTAAACCGAACAACTGCAGTTGAGTTGTAAGATTTCGTCTCCAATTGTCAGTTTCTGACAGCTCCTCCATGTCCATTCACGCAGTTGACAGAAACTCTGTTTAGATAGTAAATCTCTTCAAGTTAGTGGGTAGGTTTGGGCGGGGTAGCAGCTGATTTGATAGATTAGGCGTGTGAGGCAAGAGAGGGGAAATTTCTTGGAAGCATAATGACCAAGAGGAAACAAAGCTGCAGGTATATGACAAAAAGTAAAAGAAAGGAGAACTCAGGAGAGGTTACTCAAGTAAAATAGGACAGACTGTTGGGAAAACATTAGAAATAAAACTGCAAACACACTTATTCAAGGACAGACAATGAGACGAGGAATGTTTAATGCAAAACGGAAGGTTTTACACCAGAATGCATGCGGAATAAGGTGTTGTGGTTCTGTTCGCCGAGGTGTCCAGCTCGGCAAAGAGAACCACAACGAGCACCCGAGCTACAAATCTTCGCACAAATCTTATTCCTGATATACCAATGGAAAAGCTTTAATGTTTTCCTTGATCTTATCTACCAAAAAAGTCTCATGTCCCCTCCTGGGTCTTCTTAGCTCTCTCTTCCCTCTTTCCTGGCAAACTTGCAAGTCTTTCATGCCTTACTCCAGCAGTCGTTAAACTGTTGGAAAAGACAGGATTTATAATCACCTGGAGAGGAATAAGTTTACAAGGGACAGTCACTACGGTATTGATTATGCTAGGTCGTGCTTCACAAGCCTTATTGATTTACTAGAGATTATCACCAAATCGGTGGATGAGGGCAAAGTGGATGATGTGGTATATATCGGTTTCAATACGGCATTTGATAAGGTTCCCAATGGTAGGCTATTTCACAAAATACGGAGGAATGGGATTGAGGGTCATTTAGCAGTTTGGATCAGAAAGTATCTCGCTGGAAGTACAGAGGGTGGTGATTTTTGTAAAATGTTAAACGTGGAGTACTGGTAGTTAACCAGAATGATCTATTTTGGAGGCACAGCTGTTTCTTATTTTTTATTTATAAATGAGAGGAATGAGTCCATAGAAGAATGTTTTAGTAAATTTGCGGATAACCCTAATGTCGGCGGAGATGTGGAGTGTGTGAAAGGATGTTGCAGGTTACAGAATGACATAGATACGTTGCTGAGCTGGGCTGAGATGTGACAAATAGAGTTAAATGTGGAATAGTGCTAAGTGATTCACTTTGAAAGAAGTTACAATAATAAAGAGTACTAGATTAATGATCAGCTTCTTTAAGTGCAAAAAGCAGAGGGTTCTCCGAGTCCATGTACATGGATCCATGTATGTTGCCAGCCAGGTTGGTCCGGTTGTGAAGAAGGCATGCTTTGTGTTAGCCTTTATTGGTAACAGGATTGTTTTTCTGAGCGATGAGTTCATGCTGCAGCTGTACAAACTTCTGGTGCGGCTACACTTCGAGTATTGCGTACAGCTCTGGTCACTGTTTTACATGAAGAATGTGGAACAATTGGAAAGGTTTCAGAGGAATTTGCTTGGATTTTGCCTGGTAGGAGGCATGACCTTAGGAGAAAAAGTCTGAGGAACGTGAGACTGTTTTCGTTCGAGGGAAGATGGTTGAGACGTGACTCAACGGAGACTTATAAGATCATCGCAGGATCAGACTGGGTCGACAGTGAAAGGCTTTTTCCTTGGATGGTGACGGCAACACGAGGGGAAATAGCAATAACAGAGGGGTGACAGATATAGTTATACACCAGAGGTAGTTCCTTTCCTCAGAGTGTAATGGGTGTGTGGAACACACTGCCTGCACCAATGGTGGACTCACCAAATTTAAGGGTATTTAAATGGTCATTTGATAAACATTTGGATGAAAATGGAATAGTGAAGTATATTTCGGATTCAGATTGCTTCCACAGGTCAGCGCAACATCGAGGACTGAAAGGCCTGGACTGCGATGTAATGTACTAGGCATTATGTAAGATGACCTTGACACTGTGAAGAGTCACCCATTCAGACATGTACCTACACTCTATTACACTACATTTCACCGACTAACCTAACTGGCCTGCACATCCCTGAACACGATGGGCAATTTGAAATAACCAATTCACCTAACCTATGCATTTTTGCACTGTGCGAAGAAGCTGCAGGATCCTCAGGGAATGCGTGTAGATGCAAGAAGATTATGCAAAGTCCACATGGTAAGTCGATTGAGGTCGGAGTCAAAAACCGGGTCCCTGGCGTTCCGTGGCAGCAGTGGGACTGGGCTGTCCTAAATAACATTATGGAAACCTGACTTGGTTATGTATATGCTTGAAACCTCATTCGTTGAGAATGGCCTCCAATAAGCAAGATGGGTTGTGATCATATCGCATGTGTGTGAGATATTGCATTATGATTCACTCACAAGCGCTCTGTGTCACTATTCCTTGTTTCCATTTGTTCATTAATAAAAATGCGTTATTGCACAACACTTTACACCTTCCTGCCTTGGCTGTCAAACTATTACTGTTTCTTTTCACTTTTCAATTCTTACCGACACCATGCTGCAAGAAGTGTTCAGGCCTGTTTCTGTATCGAAGGCTGGACCTGAATATGTGTTAATACTGCAACCTTCTCAGAACAATGTTTCATTCACCATCGTGATGTCATAACTCACTTCAAACGATTGCAAGATTATAACATTAAAGCGCCCTGAGTTACCGTCTCTTGAGAACTGAATTTGCTGCAGGACATCAGTTTTCTCCACTAGCATGGCACTACAGAGTACCTTTCTTGATCATTTTGAATGTTCGCTATTCACCACGTAGATACGTACTTCTAACTTTTATTTCGGACTACCATCTTATTAATACACGGATTGATGCTTTCGAAGACCATAAAACATAGGAACAGAAATTAGGTCATTATGCCCATTGGTACAGCTCTACAATTCAATTACTGGATTCAGAGTTCTTTGAATCGCATTCTCCCGCTTTCTCCGTGTTACTTTTGTTGCCCATGGCAAAGAAGAAATAATCTTTTCCTGTTTTAACTATACTCAATGTCCTGGCCTCCACAGTCTTCTATGGAAAAGAATTGCACAGATTCACCTCTTTCTGGCTCAAGACATTTCCCCTTTTCTCCGTTCGAAACTGCTTTCCTTTTCGTCGTACACTCTGCCATCACTTCATCATTTCTCGTGCCAATGGTACCATCACCCCAACGTTCAGTATTCTGTAAATTTCAGTCAGATTTCCGACCCCCCCCCCCCCCCCCCCCCCACATCCTTATAAACTCCACTGAGTAGTGTCCTAAAGTACTCAAACGGACCTCATATGTTAAGCTTTTCATTCTTGGGCTCATTCTTGTGAAGCTCCTCTGATACCGCTCTGGAGTCAGTACATGTTTTCCCTGAATTACCCAAAATTGCTCACAATATTCTAAATGCAGTCTGACCAGCACCTTATAAAGCCTCGGAAGTCGATCACTTCTTTTATATGCTACTCTTCCCGAGATGGATTGCGTTATCCAATGTTTCATCCAAACTACCGACTAAACTTGCACGGTTGTATTAAGTGAACCCTGGACTAGAACTCCCAAGTCCCTTTGCTTTCCAGGTTTCTGAATTTTCGCACCATTTAGAAAATTGTCCGTGCTGGTGTTCTTCCTACCAAAGTGCACGACCTCTCAATTTCCTACATTGTATTTCGTCCCCCACTTGTTTATCCACTTTTCTGACCTGCCTAATTTTTTTCCTCAGCCTCCGTGCCTTCCACGATATTACCTGCCACGCTACAGGTCTTTGCATCGTCTGCAAACTTAACAGGAATGCCGTCTGTTCCTTCATCTAAATCATTAATGTACAAAGTTAATATTTGTCGTATCAGTACTGACGCTTGTGGAGCATCGTTGGTCCTTTCTTTCCATCCTGAGAAAGATACTTTTATTCCCATTCGCTGCCTTCTGCCAGACAGCCAAAGTTCTATTCATGCCAATGCATGAACTCTAAAACTATGGACCCTTGTCTTATTCAGACCCGTCTTGTGCAGCACCTTATTAAACGCCTTTTGGAAGTCCTGTTAATTATATGCATTGGCTCTTCTTTATCTAAGATGCTCATTAACTCCTCAAACAATCCTAACAGATTTGACCTCCCCTGAATAAAATTACATTACAGCGTAAAAACAGGCCCTTCAGCCCAACAAGTCCACACCGACCCGCCGAAGCGCAACCCACCCATAACCCTACATTTACCCCTTACCTTACACTACGGGCAATTGAGCATGGCTGATTCACCTGACCTGCACATCTTTGGACTGTGGGAGGAAACCGGAGCACCCGCAGGAAACTCATGCAGACACGGGGAGAACGTGCAAACTCCACACAGTCAGTCGCCTGAGGCGGGAATTGAACCCGGGTCTCCGTCGCTGTGAGGCAGCAGTGCTAACCATGCTGTGTTTGCATTATATAACCATGCATTTCCAGGTATTTTCAAACTTCATCGTTCACAATAGACTCCAGAATCTTAGCAAAAGCTGAGTTCTGGCTCATCGGCCCATAGTTTACTGTCTTTTGCCTTACTCCCTTCTTAAACAGCGGGGTTACATATATGATTTTCCAATCCTCTGGGTTCCTTCTTGACTCCAGTTATTCCTGAAAGATCACAACGGAAGTCTCCACTATCTCTTTAGTTCTCTCTTTTCGAATTCTGTTGTCGAGCCCATCTGGTCCAAGTAATTTATCGAATCTCCGACCTTGCAGTTCTTCTAAGGCCTTCTCATCGATGATAGCCACCAGACTTATCTCCGCCCCTCACTCTCTTGAACGTTAGTGATAATTCTCCTGTCTTCCACTGTGAAGTTGGACGCAAAGTAGTTATTCACTTTCTCAGTCATGTATTTGTTCTCCATTGCTACTTCTCTAACATAATTTTCCAGTGATGAAACGTCTGCTTTTGTCTCACATTTGCCGATTACATATGGAAAGAAACTCTTCAAATCTTTCCTGACGTTACCCTCATATTTAATCTTCTCCATAATTCATTTTTAATTTTTTGTTGCTCTATGTTTGTTCTTGTAAGCTTTGTAAGCTTCCCAATCATCCTAATTCTCCTTGCCTTTCGCCACATTATGTGCTTTCTCTTTTGTTTTTTTGTAACCGCTGATTTCCCTAATCTGCCATGATTCCTTCATTCGCCCTGAACCATGCTCCGTTTTGCGAGGGATGTATTAATGCTGTGTCTCCTGTATTACGACCAGAAAATCCTGCCATGCTGTTCTACTGTCTTCCCTGCTAGGCTCCTCTCCCCAGTGAGCTCCACCACAAGGTGCTCTAAAACACCATGTCGAATACATTCCACAAATTACTTTTCTGGCCAATCACTACCAAACCGATCTTTGCGATCCTCCTTCATATTGACCACTTCCATGATCACTGTAACCTTACCTTGGTTACACAACATTTTGTTAATCTCTTTGTGTATTCTACCGCCAAAATCTTGAGTATAATTTGCAGGCAACTGTGTTCTTTTATTACCTTTGCTGATTGTAAACTCGACCTATACGGATTCTACATCATCTGATACCACTTAATTTATGAGTAGGAATGTATTTTGACGACCAAGACAACCGTACCATCTATGCTGCCTGCCATTCTTTTCGATACTATATATATATATATATCCTTGAATATTCAGCTCCCAATCTTGATGATCTTGCAGTCACGTCTCTGTGCTGGCCAAAACGCTGTACTGCCAATTTCGATCTGCACTAGAACAGCCAGGGAATTCTTAGTGGCATGGCATTCATCCACAAACTCCATCAACAAACACATTGAGCTGGACTCAATATACCAACCACTACAGCGGACAGCTGAAACTGACAACCGGAAGCGGCAGGGACAGACCACTATAAACACCGGAGGAAACATCAAAGAAGCGCTTCGCAGGAGGCTCCCAAGCACTGATGATGTCGCCTAGCCAGGGGACGAAACGTTTGCAACAAAAACTTCCAGCTCGGCGAACAGAACCACAACAGGAATAAAATAATGAGAACATTAGTGTCCATCAACCACAGCAGTGGGAAGTTGTGTGTGGAGTCCGAGGAGACAGGGGAAGCGCTAAATGAATACTTTTCCTCAGTATTCACACTTGAAAAAGAAAATGTTGTCGATGGGAATACTGAGATACAGACTACGCGACTAGACATGATTAAAGTTCACAAGGAGTAAGTGTTCGCAGTTCTGGAGAGTGTGAAAATAGATAATCCCCTTTGTCGGATAGAATATTCCTCGGATTCCCTGGGGAGCCAGGGAGGAGATGCTGAGACTTTTGCTTTGATCTTTTATATCATCATTGTCGACAGGAATAGTGACAGAAGTCTGGAGGATAGAGGCAAGCCAACGAATTAAATATCAGCGAGGATGGGTTCAATTTCACATTAAATATGACTTGGATCTCTGAATTAACAGTCTGGCGAAATTACCACTGGACCATCGTATTCCCATAAGCATGCAAATCTGGCTGCACCCCCCACATCTGATAATTTTCTGCAGTTGCTCCGGCACAGCTTGGACTTCGGCACCCGGGAAGCTACACAGCACCTTGGATACCACTTTGCGTTACAGTATCTCCTGACGCCCACCTAACTATCGGTTTTCCTATGATTAAGCTACTGTTTATGTTTATCATTTCCTGATGTGGCCCAGAAGCTTTCGCAGTGCTACCGACCTGGTTAATGCTGCTTTCCCCTGAACTGTCACCCCCCTCCAACAGTATTTAAAACAATATATTTGTTTTCGAAGGAAATGACCACATAGGATTCCTGCATTCTCTGACTTAGCCCTCTGCCTTTCCTTGTGATCACCGTGTTAATCTCTGCCCGCATGTTGGATGTGATCCTGTGTGCATCCAGCTCACACTCCCAAACATGGTCACCCAGGAGCTGCAGCAAGATTCACTTCCCACAGATATACTTATCAGAGACAATGGAAGTCTCACTGAGTTCCACTTTTGCGTGTGGATGTACGTGTGAATAATGTTGGAAGGATTAGTTTAACTACACATAATGTAGGTACAGAAAAGGCTGTTCCAATTAAGCAACATCCTTATAAACTGAATCAAACAAAGTTGGCATACCTTCAAAAATAAATTGAACGTATGTTCCAAAGCAACATAGTCAAAGTCAGTTGCATTAACCTCTGCTCACTCATGGTAATGGTGCCAAAGCCAGATTGTAAACATGATTGTGCGCATATTCCCGCAAAGTCAATGCAGATATAGATTCTGATTAATATCCGATTCCACATTTGGAAGACTATTGAGAAGTGGGGCATGTAAATTGCAATTCTAAGTTGGATATGTTTTGAGGATAGTAGGAGATACTGTTATTCGAAAGAGTGATGTCCATTTCGGCTTTCAAAACGCCAAATGGACTACATCAAATTGAAATGAAAAATGGAACAGCCACATTTCAAAGGTTAACGAATAGTCATTTCTGGTTTATCCAATTGTGTGATGCACATAGAGAACCTTGTGACTTTTTGTCTCACATGGAAGGAGTATTTGTCGCATTATTGGAATTATTCTATTCACTTTGTGAGGCAGAATTGGTGGTAATTCTGGCTAAGGGCAAATTCGGTAAAGCCCAATCATGTACCTGGGCGAGTTATCGGACATGGACAGATGGCTCCACCGATGCCAACGAATTGCCTTCTCTCTGACGAATATGGCTGCACTATGATTTCTGGGATTCAATTGTTTTTAATGGAAATTTGGACCAACGTTGAACAGTGTGGTCGCTCCACTGACTAACGTATTGATAATGTTCAGGAAACGTCAGTGGGCAGCAGGCATCTGGCAACCTAAAAGCTGTGTTAAGCCCTTTTTTAGTGTTAGTTACGCCTAATTACACAAAAAATATTCAAGGTGGCTTTCGATGCTCGTTATCGGCGTGTCGATGCTTTGGATGTACAAAAAGACACTGAGAAGATAACAAGCCCATCGGGTATCTCTCCAGGAAGTTAAATATTCATCAATAGAAATATTCCACGATTGAGAAGGAGATCTTAACCCTGGCGCTGGCGTTGCAACGTTTCAACATTTATATTGCCAGGAATGTATCTTGGACAATTGTAGATACTGACCATAATCCAATAAAGATTTTTGGAGAATTGTAAGGATGAAACATCCCGACTGTTTACATGGAGCATATTACTGGATCCATTCAATTGAAAAACTACATATGTGGCAGGAAGAGAAAATGTAATTGCTGTGTTGTCACGACTTAGATGACAAAAGACCACGGCATTTGGTGGTGGTTGGAAATGGACTGAATTAGTATGTAGTTGTAAATGTTTATATGGTTAGAGCCGATGTAATGTACATTTTCTATGGACTAATCTTGTAAACTTAAGGATTTTTAAATTATTAAATCTTTGTGTATTAATACGGTTTAAGTATAGTTACAACACTGGTACCTACCCGACAGTATGGAAAATTGGTGGTTCGTGTCATATTTCATACAGAGCAGGATGGATATGTTTGTTGAAACTCAGTCATCTCAGCTACTGGACATCTATGCAGGAGTTCCTCATGGTAATGGCATAGGACTAGCCATCTTCAGCTGCGACCTTAATGACCTTCACCTCCATCATAAGGTCAGAAGTAGGGATGTTTTCCCATGATTCTATAATGTTCAGCACCATTCATGTCTCCTCAGATACTGAAGCTGCCCATGTTCAATGTTACAAAATATTGACAATATCCAGGTTTGGAATGACAAGTGAAAATAAACATTCCCGCCACACAAATGCTTAGCTATGACCATCACGAGTAACAGACAAACTAAACACCGCCCCTTGGCATTCAATGGTGTTACCCTCACTGAATCCTCCACTATGAACATCTTGGGGATTAGCATTGACCAGAAACTGAATAGGACTTACCACATAAACACAAGTACAGGTCAGAAGCTTGGAATACTCTGGCGAGTAACCTATTTCCTACCTCTCCAAAGCCTGTTCACCTTCTGCAGGGTACAATTCAGAAGTGTGATCGGAATATTACGCACTTGCCTGGATGAGTGTAGTCCTGACAACACTTAAAAAGCTTGACACCATTCAGGGCAAAGTAGTCCGCTAAATTGGCACTACATCCAGAATCCTCCACTCCCACCACCACACAGCTCTGTACACACTGCTGCTACTATCTGCAAGATGCACTGCTGAAATTCACGAATGCCCTTCAGACAACACAGTCCAATTCCAAGACCACTTCCATCTAGAAAGACAAATGCAGGAGCTATACGGGAGCACTGCCAACTGCAAGTTCCTTTCCAAGTCACTCACCGTCCGGACGTGGAAGTATCTCGCCTTTCCTACACTGTTGCTGAGCCAAATCCAGGAATTTCCTGCCTTATAGAATTGGAGGTCAAACCAGAGCAGCAGATCAAGTAGATAGCTCACCACCACGTCCTCAAGGGTCACTAGGGATGAGCAATAAGGACTGGCCAGCCATGATACCCATAAACCAGAAAATGTACGAAATGAATAAATAATAATGACCAATTTTTATGGCGCTTGTGGTAATGTGAGACGATGCTTACACTCTAGAATTTATTTTCTGTGTTTATTTGGGAGAAAGTTTGTGATGAGAGAGTTTCTGAAAAGTCTAGTTTTATGAAAAAAAAACAGTTGACCAATTGAATTGGAGTGGCCGGTTATCTGAATCAAATCTTTCTCGTTTTGTTTCAATTAGCTGTCCCAAAATGTTTTTATGACCAGAACTGTTGCCACCTTCAGTAAATGATTCCTAACTGACATTATCTGATATTAATATAGATATTGTTCGTCCTTCCTTTCAGAATGTGTGTACAGATTTACTTTTTAGTGGTAGGGTGTTTATAGGATGTTACCATATTGGAGCAGTTAATTCGTTAAGTTACTTATCAAGTATTCGATTAAGTTTTCCAATAGCTTACTTATTCTAAATTCAAATTCCTTTTTATTCGTATTGCAACTGCATTGTTTAAGTAAATCCTGTTTGGCTTAATGCCATGTGGTTTAACCATTTGCATCGCATCTGGAACACCTACATCACATTCACCTTTAAAAATCAGAAAAATATTGAGGGTCGAGGCTACCTACTAAAATGTTTTGAGGGCGTCTGCCCTTCTCGATTACACACAACCAATAGGGACACTGCAATCTTCAAGACTCGATAACGATTTCAATAATTTTAAGGGTCAGCGCCTTCTCCCGTGTCCTTTGCCTATGTTCCACACACTCGGCCTTGTCATCACTGGTCCGTTATCACAAGCAACCATGGTGAGCTACTAACTGTCTCCACAAACAGCTACTCGTTCTACCAGGCTGACCTTTGCACATTGCTTTGTTCATAAAATTGCACGCTCTCTCGTGCGTGCTCTCTCCCCTCTCTGGGCTCCCTCTACACTCATCGCTTCTAACACCTCTCCACCCAACCCCACCATCAGCATATATGCCAACCTTTCCAAGCTACAGTCAATTCCAAATTCGTGTCACTAGGTACGAAACATTGACTCAAGAAGTATGGGAATATCTTGAGAAAAAACTGGAAATTCCAAACAACTTCGGTTTATGCTTCTGATTTCCAGCACGCACGAATTTCCAGCATTTTTTTTTTGTTTGGTGGTACAACTACCCTGAACCAGAATACAGGAGGAGAGCATTTGTTTGTGTCTTGGATTGACAGAGATGGAAGTTTGAATGTGTTGGGTCAGGGAGTGAGAAAGGGTGGATTTACGTACACCAAACTGCAACCAAAAGAAATGTTTGCCCCGTCAGTTCATTTCCACACACTGTGTGCAAAAAGTTATAATTCAAGTTAGATTTTTATAGATCTTGCCTAAAATCTTAAATCTGTGTCCTTTGGAATAACACATTGTAAAAGTAACTCCTGGATTTCAAAGTTGAGAGAGAAGGAAACAGGAAATAACAGGCTTACCAATGGTCACTGAGAAACAGTTAGTCACCATGGTCACCATCACACCGATTCACTCTGTAATCTTAGATTCGTGAACTGAATTTAAACCCTACCATTATTTCTGCTCTTACAGCATTAGTTTGGCAGTTGGAACACCAGCCTGGATCACAATAACCTCAGTGCATTTTATACTGAGAGGGACAGTCACCTGACGGTGGAGCAGTTGAAATTATGGAAATGTTCGTGTCAGCAGGAGAAACATCAGTGGGGCAGAGGTGTGTTCTCATGGAAAATGTAAGTACATAGAAGGTATGATGGGAGATAAGGAACTGGAGAGGTGCAATTGAAAATCTAGACAAGAAGGAAAGTAGAGGCAGTTCAGCCCCAGTGAGCTAACAGAAGAGAAGGAAGCAGAGAGGCAGCTGATTGGATGGTCACGATCACTGTCACAAGCAACTCTCAAGGTAACACTTGGGGGATGGAGGAGTCAGGTGTGCAAAAGACCTTCACAAGCAAACAACTCGTGGTTGAGGTTCTAAAGAAAGAACTAAAATTGTACTTAACAGCGAGTTAATTGAACGGTACTTTATGCAGAATACAGCCCCAAAAACTGTGCATTTTCTTTTAAGTAAAAAGCGACCACAATCAACAAGCGTACTTACTTGTATCTTGCTGGAGTGTCAGCGGGTTGTTTGATTGAGTAAATCTCTTCCATACTCCGAGCAGCGGAACGGTTGCACCCCAGTGTGAGTTCTTGTGCACAGTGAGTTGAGATGATTTCCGAACCCAATTGCTCCAATACCGTATTAGCCCTCCTTCCACCCGTTTGCTGAAGTCTTTTAACTCTACTGCAGAGTCGTATGAGAATTGTTTTAATGGAACCGGTTATGGGCGTGGAATTGTTTATTTTCCTCATAACATCTCCTGCCCATTTAGAACATAGAACAATACAGCGTGGAACAGGCCCTTCGGCCCTCGATGTTGCGCCAACATGTGAACTATTCTCAGCTCGACCCCCTACACAATCCCAAATCATCCATGTGATTACCTAGGGTTTGTTTAAAACTCCCTTATGTGGCTAAGTTGACCACATTATCAGGTAGGGCATTCCACACTCTTACCACTCTCTGCATAAAGAACCTGCCTCTGAAATCTGTCTACACTACATAATCCTCTGATGATTTGAAACTTGTCTGGCCCACTTGTGTAAGAGAAAAAGGCCTTATACCTCCTGCACGTGTATACAAACAGCTTGCATTCCACTGGCTGGGGGACAACAGGTCTTATGCTGCTTAAGTAACTATATCCATCTCCACATGCGGACCCAGAATGGAACACTTACCTTGAGTATTTATAGGTATTTTCTCTTTTGAAAATCTGATACTCTCGCCAGGGCCACGTAAAATAGAGCTAATGGAGAGTCTAATAGGAACATAATTCTGAGGACCTCTGTCCACCATACAGTGCGAGCGCTCAACAGTCACTATGTCCATTTGTTTTGGTGCTCAGTCGATGCCTCTTGCAAAATGTCATACTTTTTCTCCTGTAAACCTGACTAAAACTCCCGCTGGAATATTTCAGTAACCAATTTTAACAAACCCACCCTCAGATACACCAAGCAAGGCAATTATTTGTTCAGCCAATTTAAAGCTACATTTTCGTCGTTCTTGATGGCAAAGATGTTCCCCATAAGGTCGTTATCGAAGCCTTTGTTACCAAAGCAGTACCTTGTCCAGGTCAGTGGACAAGTTGACAGAACCCTCATGTGAAGCGGACGCAGCTGTTTGTCTCCGCCGACTTTTGGACCAATTGGAAGCATCTCAAGAGACTGGTTATCAATGGAGGACACTCGATAGGCTGCGGATTCTTGAGTCCACTGCGCTTGAGAGAATCGGCAGGGGCGATAAATCAAACGAACCGCAAATACCTCATCTGTCGCTTGACTATTTAAGGAACTAAGACCGAAGATGCTCTGGAACAGATTAAACTGGGAATCGGTATGCCTTAGACTACATACCAGCCCAGGAAGGCGGGGTCTGTATAATTGTCCAAAGTAAATGCATTATGGGCATTCCCGATCGCACTGGCAATATTACTAAGATACAAGACGAAATCCAGGCAATCCTTCACGGATTGACTGAAGGGACCAGTTAGGGAGACTCTGGATCGGGGTCTTAATAAAACTGGCTTGTCAACGGAGCAATGCATATTGGCAATATTCTCCTCTGCCTGTTTGTCGTCATTGCTGCTATTGATTGTTTAATTGCTTAGCTTATGAACTCCATTCGTGATATAGACTCACCCCAGAAGATGCTCCTTTAACAATCCGATGCCTCACCCACATGTGTTGATGGCGATGATAAATGTGACCAGGTAAATGTCGAAGATCGTGGTGCTGCTCTGGAGGATGCTGATAGTTGGAACGCCGTGAAGAGCATTCGTTTGGATTAGTCTTGCTTTTTTTCTGATCGCAGTACGATTAAAGGAAGGAAATGAGGATGTTTCTGGGAGGTTGGGCAAAGAAACTGAAGGATCTGCACAAACTGGGTTCTGCAATGATAAATTGCACTGAACTAGACAGACACAAGACACCACAGCATGATGTAGATCTGATTAACTGCAGAAGTTACAGTTTGACCCGAACCTGTTTCTGAGAACAGGTTGTTTGCAAGAAGTTGTGATAGGCTAAGACAAAAGTGCACGCAGACTTTGTGAATTTGATCGATTGTTGCTGTGCGATCATGCTCCATGCCTGGCTATGAAAAATTTACATAATCTCTATCCAATCTCCGTAAGTCATCGTATTCCTTAGGTGGTCTAGGAGTTCTCAAACCTCTGGGCTGATCAGTGTCTACTGACCTGGCTGTATCAAAAAACAATTTCTTTTGTGATTGACACAGCCATTTACATATGTGTTTATTGACTAATCGCAGAACCAAAAGACTCCCTCCCCAAACTCCTACCATCCAGGGGTTCAGATCTTCACTCCCACACATT
This sequence comes from Chiloscyllium plagiosum, assembly GCF_037043375.1. Taxonomy (NCBI): domain Eukaryota; kingdom Metazoa; phylum Chordata; class Chondrichthyes; order Orectolobiformes; family Hemiscylliidae; genus Chiloscyllium; species Chiloscyllium plagiosum. Next base: position 101,852,619 of record NW_028270180.1, read on the forward strand.
AACAGTAGATAAGTCTGTCTAATCACAGTTTGTCTGCTGCTGAAACTGCTACCACTAGATGTAACTTTGTCAGGCCAAGTAACAACATGACACCACTATAAATACTAAAGTTATATTCGGAATGATATATCCGAAATTACTGGAAAAAAATCACTTGCGATATCCCAGAAGTGTCTTTCTCGAAGTTGAAGTATCAACCACGGAACAGACTCGTTTGAATCTGGCATCATGCAATGAAGTCAGTCTAATTAAAAACTCATTGTGTGAAAGCCTTTATGGAAAAGCAACAACAGTATAGGAGAGTGTTTCCTGAAGTTTAAAATCAATGTAGCTAAAGACAGAAATACAGATAGATTGCTTAAATGAGATGTAGCTACGGACGGTCATTTCGGTCAAAAGAAACAATTGCACTTGTATTGCACGATGTCGTTACAAGCTAATAATTGAATTAAAGAATAGAAATAGGTCAGTCACACTGTTAGTAAAGTGCTATAGTGCACAGCACAGCAGACGGAAGGAAAGGAGCTGAGATGTTGACTATCTTGGAATAATGATAAAACAATTGGCAATGGTAGCGGGGGATTTTCGCGACTCCAATATTAAATGAATCAGCTTCGTGTAAAAAGGAATTAAGGGATCAGAATTCTTGAATTGCATCCAAGATATTTCTTTTTCGTTATGCACCAAGATCAATAAGGGTGGGACTGGCATAAGGTCTGGCAGCCATTTTGCAATTTTCCCTGGATTAAAGTGCAATGTTAGATATTTGGAACCCAGCTAATATTGGATTCGGTTTAAAAAGGAACATGCGAAAAACAGAAGAGGTGCAGGCCAGTCAGCGAAATGCTGATCAAGCGCTAATCATTTGAATTAATTGAGAGAAAAATAAACTGTTAATTAGAAAAACGTGGAAAGTCTACATCGATTTGGTAAGTGAAGAATGCGTCTGACTGAATTGAGTTTCTTGAAGTACCACCAAGGAGGATTGGTGAGCGTCGTGCTGTTGGCATGGTGTACGTGATGGCCTTTCACGTGGCAAATAGATTTCCACATCTTCCAAACTTGCACCACATTTGTTAAAGCTCATCGAGTCACAAGCTGTGGTTGCACGAGGGAACGTGTCAGATTCAGCACTGCCATCAACATGATAATTACACAGGCACTGTATCTCCCGAGCCCTTCGCTGGCTATTAATCTGGGGCCTGTTTTCTCAGTTGGCTGCTGTTCGAGTCAAACCTTGCCAATTGGGATTGAGGATGTTCGAAAATTCACCTCCAATATAAACTGAAGGAAGAATATCTGCATTTAAGACTAGACACTTCATAGCCTTCTGAGCTTAATTTGGAGTTGAACATCTTTAAGTTGTGATCCATTTCTTCCCTTTGTTTTAGCTTGTTATCACATCCTGACCTCCCCAATCCCACTTCCAATGCTTTGTGTCAGCCTGAAGATACACCTTTATTCTGTGATTCTCACATTCTAATCACTAAAGCTGAACTACCGACATCTTTTCTACGCGGGAAAATTCCATCCACTGTCCTACTCCTGGAACACACCAAGCTGCAGCATAATTGCTGTCGCCTCCATACACCACTTTAGCTCTGATGAAGTGCCATTGAGACTCGAAATGTTAGCTTGCTGTCTCTCCATGGGTGCTGCCTGACCTTTTGTGACCTCCAGCAGTTGTTGGTTAACACATGCCAGCATTTGCAGTAATTTGTAGAGGCCGCTTCATTCCTCTCATGCGCATGCAAGTGATTGAGATCATTTTTAAACAATAAAAATCAGAACAAACAGCGAGCCATCTGACCAATCGGATTGAATGAGGGGCGGATCAGAGAATCCGGACAGTATGGAAGCAGGCCATTCAGAATATTGCGTCGAAACAGACCCTCTTAAGACAGGCCAACCCGACGCCAACGACCACACTATCCCTATAACCCAAATTCCCCATGGCTAATCAACTCAGCCTGCACATCTTTGAACTGAGGTGGGGAGGGCACCCAGAGCATCCGGCCAAAACCGAGATAGATAGGAGGAGAATGTGCAAACACCACAGAGACTGCTGCCCAAGGTTGGCGTCGAGCACTGGCGCTGTTACTGTGAGGCAGCAGTGCAAATAACTGATCATCATCCTATCCTCTGTCACTCTGTCCTCATTCAGAACAAAACAGATTGTAAAGTAGTAGCAGAAAGATTATGTTCTGTCTTACGACAAGGGGGTAAACCCCTCTGCCAGCTTAAACAAGCAACACAGAAAAGATTGATCCCCTGCAATTACCTACTGAAATTCTAGCGGCAAAGAACTATCCCAAAAGTCACTATTTAAAGTAAAAATTAACAACTTTTTTTAAAAAATGTCAGACAAAGAATAATGAATAAATTACTATTTACATCTCCTCTGTGTAAACCCAACTGTTACCTTCCTACGAAAGTAATGGTCTGTCAAATATTCCACTTGAAATTTACAAAATAAAAATCACGTTTCAAAACCAGTTTGTTGTGTTCACTGTCCCCTGTCTTATTTTCTTCTGAGGCAAAGGCTTTACAGGCTTTTGAAAGATCAGGTCTTTCTGCAAGCAGTCTCACTAGGTGTTCGTGCTAGCTGCCCTCTGCCGCTCTAGATAACTGTTCAAAGTCTCTGATGTTTACACCCCAAATCATCGGATCACTTCATTGGTTTAGTGTTGTCAAAACATTATTTTTTCAATTTTTTTCAAACACCTAGTGAGACTGCTTGCAGAAAGACCTGATCTTTCAAAAGCCTGTAAAGCCTTTGCCTCAGAAGAAAATAAGACAGGGGACAGTGAACACAACAAACTGGTTTTGAAACGTGATTTTTATCAAAACATTATTTTGTCAAAACATTATTTTTTCAAATTCGATTGGATTTTGGTAACTGAGAGCATTGTTTAAACTGATTGGCCGATTTCGAATTTGGTTTTATATTGTGGCAGCATGTTTCATAGCTGCTTCGCACAAATTTACATTGTTAACTTTTTCTGGGCTCTCTGTATTTCACTAAGCCCTTGCCAGCTCTGTCAAAGATATTGTAGCCCTACATTTTCATAACGTCTCTCCCGTTAAGATAAAAGGAACCACGAAATAAACAGATTGCTTCATTTTTTTCTATTGTTATTAAATACATTATCACAACATACAAATGACTTTTGTCTAAGTTCACCTTAACTTATAATCTCGTCTAAACTTTATTATTTAAATCCACGATAACTCATCTGCAATTACAATCTTATGACCCAGAACATGCACGATTTGAAAATTAAAATTCTGTTCCATTATTCTCCAATGACTTGTATTTAAGTCGTTCCAAAAACGCAAGAGGATTCCAATCTGTGTATACAACTGTCTATAACACATTGTTTGTTACATACACATTAAAATGTTCTAAGGCCAGAACCAAACGCAATAGTTCTTTTTCGATTGTGGAGTATTTCATCTGGTGGATGCTACCAACTGGCAGTTCAATGCTATCTCATATTCCTGGTGCAGTACAGCTCCAACTCCAATGTCACTAACATCGATTGCAACTTTAGACGTTTTTAAAAATTTTGGTGTAGCTAAAACTGGTACGGCAGTTAATATTGCTTTCAAAAGTTCGAATGCCTATTGACATTGTTCTGTCCACTAAATCTTCGTTTTCTTCTTCAGCAAATCGTTTAACAATACAGCTATGAATTTAACAATGAATCTCGGAGCAAACGTCCGATAGAATCCGCTGAGTAGTAAGAAACAAAGCTCCTTTTCCTTCGTAATTGGTCTTGGGCGTTCCTCGATGGCCTTCATCTTTGTGTTCCATGACTTATATTCTGTCTCAAGAACGGCAACTCTACTTTCGAGGATTCAGTTTTGCTCAAGGTTATAACAAATTTTGCTTTTTGTAGTTGTTCAAAGACCTCTGACAACTGTAAAATGTGATCTTTCCAGATTGCTGAAGATCACTACATCGTTCAAATTGTTAGCCGAGCCACAATTCTGTTCATGCGTCTTTGGAATGTGGTGGGTGCGTTCTTCATTCCAAAGGGCATCATTTTAAATTGATGTAGCCCATCTGGTGTTGCAAACTATAAATTTAACCCGCCGTCTCTGGTAAATGTACCTGCCAGTAAGCATGTAGCAAGTCCAATTTGGTGATGTACCTGGCGTGTTTGACTTTCTCGATACAGTCCTCCAACCTCGGAATTGAGTATGAGTTCGATTTTGTAACGGCATTGAAAAATCACTGATAAATCACGCAAAACGCGGAGTCCCGTCTGGTTTGGAAACTAAGATGATCGGCAAACTTCACTACGATGATATCTTCACCGAGCATGGCCTTAACCTTCTTCTGGACCTGTCCGGATTAAGACAATGGGGTGTTGTTTCCTCGGAGCATGATTCCCGACGTCGATTTCATGTACAATAGCATTAGTCCTCCCTATTCGATTCTTACATGTGTCCTCATACTGCAGTAACAAATCTTTCAACTGTGTTCTTAGCTCATGAGACCGAGAGTTTACTAACCTGTCCCACTCCTCAAGGGCTTGCTGATTTTTCAAATCTGTTTTCAAACGCATCAATACCAACATAATCTAAATTTGATTCCTCACTCCGCGGGGCAGCAAATAACACCTGTTTCTCCCGTTCTTTTTCATCGAATGCGGTTTCAACATGTTCAAATCACATAACTTGTACCTTTTTTTAACTATCTGGCATTTTAACGAGATAGTTCACCTGATTCAACTGTTTCTCAATTTGATAGGGACCGCTAAACCTGGTTTTGAGAGATCGCCAATCACCGGTAACAGTACTAATACGTCATTCTTTTTGGAAAACTTTTGAGTCTCAGATCGTTTATCTGCTACCTGCATCATTCTAAGCTGTGCCTTTATTAGATGCTGTTGAGCTAACTTACTTCCTCGATTTAATCTATTCCTGTCCTGTGATACATAATCGAAGTGTGAGATCTCCAATTCTTTCCTGTCATTAAAAAAATCATTTTAAATGGCCTCTCACTTCATGCCCGAACATTAACTTGAAGAGAACGGAATAACTAGATTCGTTTGAGGCATCTCGAATGGCAAACAATATGAATAGAGTACCTTTATCCCAATGATTTGGGTAATCCTGACTGTATTCTCTCAACATGGCGTTCAATGTCTGATGCCACTTTTATAAAGCTCCATGAGATTCAAGATGATACGCATCATATTTAAAGTCCTGTGTATCTAAAGTATCTGAAGTAACCTCCTTAAACAGCCCAGAATTAAAATTTGACCCTTGTTCCGACTGAATCTCTCTGGGTAGCCCATATCGTATGAAGACAGATACTAACTCCTCGACTACCCTTTTCCCTTGGAACAGCTTACTGGATTTGCCACAGTAAATCTAGGAGACACGTCCATTATGTTCACAAGTTCTGGTTCCCGCTTTTAGTTCTCGGGAGGGGAACTACACAAACAATTATAACCCAATTAAAGGTTCGTCAAATGCGGGAATTAGTAACAAATGGGCTGTTATTTTAGACACCTGTAGCATGCATGACTCATACGCCCAATATTAACCACATGCATGTGCGTTCCAGGCTAATAAAAGATGTTACCTACATATACCTAGGTGACCTCATGCAGATAGTTCACGTGTGACCCATAACAACGTCTGCCCGTAAGCTACCGGGAACACAATTTGGTGCACTTCAGCCCATTTCTCCTTTGCACCAACCTGCCGTGATCTCCATTTCTGTCTTAAGATCCCATCTATCAGATAGTAACTCTCAGGAATATTCTCTGCCTCTTTTCCAGCATATGCATCCACATACTTTTCTTTTAATCATCTTGCCTTGCTGTTGCAAGTCCCTTAATGCTTCAGGACTGAGTACGACTCTCTGACCCTCCGCCAGTTCAGGTTTTTTCCTGCACCATTACATTCAACAGTGTGTCCACGAAGTGAACCGCAACATTTTCAACTTTCTCTTCTGTTTTTGCTCCGTGCTATGACATATGGCAGAGGAATCTGGTCACTACACAGTCTGGGAAAATAACAGGATATTTCTGTTTTATATATTCTGTTTCTTGGTGTTTCTTGGGCTTCTGCACAATAAGGGGTGCCACTCCCACATTGTCCTTTGCCAAATCATTCCCAAGAACAAATCAAATTCCTGGAACTGACACTCTGTCATTCAATCCCACTGTAACTTCCGCAGTCTTGAATTGGCACTTCTTCGTGATCTTACACAGGGGAACGCTAATCATCTGTCCAACCATCCTACAAATTACAACACTCTCTGGTAATTGATCAGAAAGAGTGTAAGTAGTTCAGAAATAGTGTAAATTCAAACATTGCTTACAATCAGCGACCGGTTAGATCCTGTATCTCTAAAACTTATAACTTGATGCCATTCTCCTGTGGTTCTTTCTGAGTAAACTTCACCCACAGATGGGAATTATTTGTCGAGATCAGGGATTAACTCCATACCCAGATGGTGGCGAGGTTGTGATGTCTCCTGCAGCTCCTCGGCTGTTCTGAGGGTTTCCTTTACTAACTTCATGAATGCCACTGGCCTAACCTATTTTATCTCATCTTTTTTCCAAATTGCCTTTCTTTGGAGACCAGCACGGTGACTTTACGTGTTTAATTTTACTACAGCAAAAACACAAATGCCTTTCATCTCCTTTCCTCAATATTTGGCTTCTTTTTTAAGCAAACCCTTGCTACTATTTTCTACACTTAACTTAATCGTGTAGGATCTACCCTTCTCCCAAATTCGATCTCTCACGGGGCGAAAGTCTGTCCAGGAGCTTGATTTATTCACCAACATAGAACATAGAACATTAGAAATATAGCACACAACAGGCCCATCAGCCCAGGAAGTTGTGCAAAGAATTATTCCACACCTAAAATAAGATAACCTAACCTATTCATTCCTCAATTCACTGCTGTCCACGTGCATGTCCAGCAGTCTCTGAAATTTCCCCAATAACTCTGCTTCCACCACAAACACTGGCAAAGCATTCCATGCATTCACAACTTTCTGCGTAAAAAGCCGATTTCTGACATATTTTCTATACCTTCCTCCTTATATCTTAAAACTACGACGCCTCATCCCAGCCAATCTTGCCCTGGGGAAAAGTGTCTGGCTATTGACTCTATACATGCCTCTCATTACCTTATATACATAAATCAGGTCACCCCTCTTCCCCATTCTCTCCAGAGCGAAATTCCCAGATCAGTCAAACTCTCTTCGTACAATAAGCATTCCAGTCCAAATAGCATCCTGGTAAACTTTCTTTGCACCCTCTCCAACGCCTCCGAATCTTTATTATAACAGAGCGACAAGAACTTTACACAAAATTCCAAGTCTAATCTCACAGGCTCTTACAGAGCTGCAGCAAAACCTCGTAGCTCTTAAACTCGATCCTCCATTAATGAAAGCCAAAACACCATATGCTTTCTTAACAACACTATGCAATTAGGTGGCAACTTTGAGGGATCTTTGCACTTGAATATCAAGGTCCCTCCGTTCCCTCGCACTGCCAAGAATCCTATTTTCAAACGAATATTCAGCGTTTAAATTTGACTGTCCAAAATGCATCACTTCACATTTATCCTGGTTGAATTCCATTTGCTGTTTCTCAGCCGAGCTCTACATTCTGTCGATGTCACGCTGCAGCCTGCAGTAGATTTCGACACTATCAACGGCACCTCCAACGATTGCTTGATCGAAAAATTTACTAATCCACCACTCAATCACCTCATCCAAGTCATTTATAAAAAAAAAACCTACAAAGAACAGAGGCCAAAGAATAGAGTCCTTCAGGCAGAATACTTTTCATCTACAACCACACTCTACCTTCTGTTAACCACCCAATTCTGCAACCAGAGAGACAAATATGTCGGTATGCCGTACCTCCTGACTTTATGAATGAGACTACCATGGGGAACCTTGTCAAATGCTTTGGTAAAGTCAATATACACCACATCGACCTTCATCGACCTGTCTTGTCACCTCTTTAAAGAACTCAATAATAATGGTGAGGCATGACATGCCCCTCACAAAGCCATCCTGACTGCCTTTAATCACTCTATTCTTTTCCAAATTTTCATAAATCCTATCCCTCATATTTCTTTGCAAAAACTTGCTGACCACAGACTTAAGACTGACATGTCTGTAATTACCAGGGATTTCCCTATCCCCTTCATGAAAAGAGAAACAACATTCCCCTCCATCCAATCCTCCAGAACGCCTCTCGACGAGAGGGAGGAAGAAAAGATCTTCGCCAGCTGCTTATCCAACTCCTTTCTACTTCCCGGAGCAACTTAGAATACATCTGGTATGTGCCTGGGGACTTATCAATCTTAATTATTGCCAAAATTTCCAGCACATCAACCTCATCAATCTTGATATTTTAAAGCCTGTTTACCAGCTCCTCAAAGTTCTCATTCACAATAAGGTCCCTTTCTTTATTGAAAACAGAAGCAAAAAGCTCAGTTAAAGCTACCCATACCCGCTCATACTCCATTTACAAGCTCCCTACGCTATTCCTGATCGGCCCTACTTTCTCACTGGTCATTCTCTTCTTCCTCTCCTATAACTAAAATGCCTTTACGTTCTCCCTAATCCTTCCTGCCAAGCTTTCATTGTGACCCATTCTTGGCTCTCTTCAGTCCATTTCTGAGCTCGTTTCCAGTACGCCTGTTATTCCCTAAAGCTGTGCCAGATCCTTACCTCCTCACTTTACAAAAGCTGTCTTTTTCCTTAAACGAGAAGCTCTTTTGCTCTTTTCATCCAAGGCTCCTTAAACTTAAGCCCTTTTGCTTGTCTCAGATGGACAAACCTGTGTATCACTCGCAACAACTTCTCCTTAAAAAGTCTCCATTTTGTGTGCCCTTTCTGTAGAACAACTGCTCCAAATCTGTAATTGTCGAAAGTGAGGACTGCAGATGCTGCAGATTAGAGTTAGAATTAAACTGGTGCTGGAAAAGCGCAGGCAGGTCAGGCAGCATCAGAGGAGCAGGAAAATCGACTTTTCGGGCAAACGCCCTTCATCAGGGACCTTATTCCTGAACATGGGCTTTTGCCAGAAACGTCGATTTTCTTGCTCCTCGAATGCTACCTGACCTACTGTGCTTTTCCAGCATCAGTCTAATCTTGGCGCCCAATCTGCACTTTCCAATTCCTGTCTGACAGTGTCATAATTCCTTTTTCCCCAATTAAATATCTACCCTTGGTAACTGCTCCCTTCCCTGTCAAAGAGTATGGTCAATGTAGGCAGTTGCGGTCACTGTCACCAAAGTGTTCTCCCACCGCGAGGTCTAAAACCTGCCCTGGTTTATTTCTGCATAGCAAATGCAAAATGGCCTCTCCCTCGTAGGCCTGTCTACATACTGAGTAAGGAAACCCTCCTGAACGCAAATGACAAAAACTGCTCCATCCAAACCATCTGCACTAAGCATGTTCCATTCAATATTGGGAAAATTGAAGTCACCCATAACAACAACCCTGCTACATCTGCATTTTTCCAAAATATGCCAGCCTATGAGTTCTTCAATCTCCCTACTGCTATTCGGGAGTCTGTAGAAAACCATCAACGAGTTGACTTTTACCTTGCTGTTCCTAACTTTCACCCATGCTGACTCAGTAGATAAACCTTCCTCAACAACCTTTGTTTCTGTAGCTGTGATGCACTCTCTGATTATCAATGCTACACCCCTCCTATTTTTCCACCCACCTTGTTCTTTTTAAACGTTCTAAACCCGGAACATCTAGCAAGCATTCCTACCCCTGTGAAACATACGTGTCCGTTATGGCCACAACATTATAGCCCCAAGTAATGATCCATTAAGTCCATCACTCTTTTTTCTGAAATTCCTTTCATTAAAGCAGGCACACTTTAACTGATCCCTTTGTTTCATCACGTGAAAACCTTCCTGAGAGATTCACTACATCCTTCAACTAACCCCCCCCCCCCCCCCCCTCTCAGATATGAGGCTCTGGTTCCCATCTTTTTGCCAAACTAAGTTAAACACACCTGAACCACGCGAACAAATCTCCTACCAAGGACATTTGTGCCCCTCCAGTTCAGGTACATCCTGTCCTTCACGTACAAGTCCCACCTTCCCCAGAAGGCATCCTAAAGTTCGAAATATCTGAAGTCCTGCCTCCCGCACCAGGCTCGCAGCAACGTGTTTAGCTGTACTCGCTGACTGTTCCTCACATCACTGTCTCGTGGCACCAGTAGCAAACCAGAGATCATTCCTCGACTCGTCCAGCTCCTCAGCTTCTAAGCTGGCTCTCTGTCGTCAGGTACTCACGTATAACATGTATTGCTCTGCTAATTCTGCTGTTCTTCTGACTTCCCGTACTTTCTGTTCCTCCCGTGAGTTCTTACCATGCCTGGAAGTGAGCTTTTAAAAGCGTCCAGTAGAATCTTCGCGCCTCAAAGTTTCTATCTGTCTTGAAAGCAGGCACCCAATTTCAAAATAACGATGTTTAATTCTTTCGAAACCAATATCTTTCTCATCAAAATGTGGCAGAGTTTTCACATACTTGTCTATGTCATTACCTTCTCTTTCAAGCTCCATCCTGCTGACTTCACTTTGCTGGCAAAGTCGCAAGTTCTCAAGTTAAAATTCTCTCTCTTTTTTGTCTCTCCCTTTCTTCTCTTTCTCTTTGCTCAGCTAAGAACCTTCTCTCTCTTTGTCATTCCCCTCTCGCTCTTCTCTCTCTCACACTGTTCCCTCTCTTTCTCGGACTCGCTTTCATAACTGTCTCTATCTCTTTCTCTCTCCCTTTGTTTATCTCCATATCCATTTTCCCCAATTGTAATTTCGTTTTTCTAACTCTCCTCTACTTATCTATTTATTCACATACAACTAAGTGTTTGACTAACACCCTTACAATTTCAGCCCTACTTTTGTCCTTGGTTAAACCCAAGTTTATTTTTTTTTTAATTCTAAAAGCATTTCCTCTTGTCTTTCATTCTAAACTTTCTTGGCAAAATTGAGAATCATCTTCAAATCCATAAGACTCTTCAGCAACTTTAAAGGCCATTTCGCTCACTTATAATTTTATGAATTGGAAGTCACTGAACTTGCCAAAATTGCCTCACCTACGTTTTATTTGTCGATCCAAGATGCTAACCTTCAAGTGTTTAAATGTACTGGGCCTTTTCGTACCCCAAATCTCAACCTACTCAAATCACGAATCCGAGAACCAAACAGTTCAAATCCTGGCGATGAGCCCCAAATTGTTCGAAATCCAGCCATGAGCATCCAAACAGTTTTCTCATTTAAACAAGCAATACAGACAAAATTGAAGCCAGCGTGCTGCAAGCTGTTAAAATTCGAGAGGCTAAGAACTGTTCCAAATGTCAGTATTTATGGGAAAACTTTCAGTAGTTTAAAAAAGTTCTAACATAGAATAATTAATGAATAACTATCCACAACTCCATTCTCCAAAGCGATCATTTACCTTACCCTCTACAATACTGGTCCGATACAAATCCCGTTACAATTACCAAAAAAAAATCCAAACCTGTCAACTTTTCCGAGTGTCCCCTGTAGATTTTCCTTTGTGTTTTTTTTCCTCCTAGGGATTCTGCTTCACAGATCTTCGACAGATACAAATGCTTTTAAAAGCGAATCCTTCTGCAAGAAGTCTCTCTAGCTGTTGGTGCTAGCTGCTCTTTGCCGCTTTGGGTATCTGTTCAAAACGTCTGATATTTATTCCCCAAAATATCGAACCATTTCTATGGTTTGGTGTAGTCAAACCTTGATATTTTCAAATTCGATTGGGTTTTGCTAACTTCGGCATAATTTAAATGGATTGGCCAAATTCGAATTTGCGTTTCTATTCAGGCAACACAGCTCTTCACTGTTTCGACCAAGTATTACATTGTTACCTTATTCCGTACATTCTGTGCTTCTCTAAGTCCTTGCGAGCTTTTCCAATCTCTTAAAGGCACAGTACCCCGATATCTTCATAACACATGTTGTGTCTGAGATGGTGGTGTCCAGCACATCAGTTCAAAATCTAAAGCTGCATGAAGCATTTTGAAGAATTTTCAGGCACACGTGTGAGAGGCTGACCCATGAGCAGACACAATGGGCTGAAGTCATGTACTCCTGCACAACTCTCCGTCAGCATACATCAAAGTTCCTGAAAATAGAAACAAGCAAGAGTAAGCCACAACGCCCTTCGAGCCTGCCCTCCGATTCAATATAATAGTCACAGAGCTTGGAAACAGAGACTTCAGTCCACCCAGTCCATGCCAACTGTCATCTCAAAAATATTATTTCCACCTGCCTGCACTTGGTCCATATTCCTTCAAATCTATATTGGTCATGTGCTTATTACGGTGTATTTTAATCGTAACTTTAACCACTTCTTCCTCTGACAGTTCATTCCAACACAAACTACTGTGATAAAATCTACTCTCCAACCCCTGCTTTGGTTCTTTAAATCTTCCTCGTCTCACCTTAAAAAAATGTGCCCCTATGTTTGAAATTTCCTGCACCATTGGAAAAGACACCTATCACTCAACTTCTCGATGCTCCTCATGATGCTACAAACCTATATAAAGGATACAAAATGTTGTCCCCTTTTTCAAGAATGGGAATAGAATCCCCGCTGGTACTTATAGACTAGTGAGCCACGCTTCGATTATGAGTAAAGAGGTGGAAAGAGTTACAAGAGGTAGGATTCTTAATCATTTGAAAGGAATAAGTTGACAAGGAATAGTCAACATGGTTTTGTCATGGTACATCACAAAGCTTATTGAGTTATTTGAGAAGGTGACGAAACAGGTAGTTGAGGGTTTATGTGCTGTACACGTATTTGGATTTCAATAAGGCGTTTGATAAGTTTTCCCACGGTAGGCTATTTTACAAAATACGCAGGCAGGGAATGGATGGTGATGCAGCGAATTGGATCAGAAATTGGCGAGCTGAAAGAACGGAGAGTTGTGTTTGTTGCGAAATTTACATCCTGGGGTGCAGTTACTCGTGGTGTACCGCAAGGATCTGTTTTGGGTCCTCTGTTGTTTGTAAACTTTATAAGTTACTGAGATGAAAACATTGAAGGATGGGTTAGTAAATTTACAGATAAGACGAAGGTCAGTATATTTGTGGATAGTGAGGAATGGTGTTGTAGATTACAGAAGGGCTTAGATAAGCTGCCGTGGTGAGCTGAGAGATGGCAAATGGAGTTTAATGCGGAAAGGTGTGAGGTGGTTGACTTTGGAAAGTGTGACAGGAATAATGATAAGATTACTGGTAGAGTAAATGAGCACAGAGATCTCGTTGTCCATGCACATACATCCTTGACAGCTACCACCCAGGCTGAAAGGGTTATTTAGGAAGGCATACGGTCTGTTACCTGACATTGGTACAGGGAATGTGTTTCAGAACCATGAGATTATGCTGCAACTGTATAAGACTCTGGAGCGGCCACACTTGGAGCATTGAGTCCAGTTCTGGTCACCATCTTATAGAAAGGATGTGAAAGCTTTGGCAAGGATTCAGAGGAGACTTACCATAATGTTGCCTGGTACGGCGGCAAGGCCTTTTCGCGAAAGGCTGAGGAACTTGAGGCTGTTTTCGACAGAAGGAACAAAGTGGAGAGGTGACTTGAGAGGTGACTTAATTGAGACATGTAAGATAATGATTAATTTCGTTAGCGTGCACAGTTAGAGACTTTTTACTCAAATGGCGAAGTCGAGCACGACGGGACATAGCATTAAATTGAGGGGTGGTAGATATAGGACAGATATCAGAGGTAGTTTCTTTGATCAGAGTGTAGTATGTTCGTCAAACTCACTTTCTGTAATTGTAGCAATATCGCCAACCTTGAGAGCATTTAAATGGTCATTGGATAGGCATTTGGAAGCGAACGGAACGTGTAGGCCACATGGGCTTCAGATTTTGTTTCAGGGGTCGGTGCAATAACGAGTGCTGAAGGCCCTGTGCTGTGCCGTAATGTCCTCTATTCTATGTTCTATGTCATCAACCTCCTACACTCTCGTGAAACAAGCTCCAACCTATCCTGCTCCTCCCTTTAATTCAAACCTTCCAATCCAGGTAACATCCTGAGACACTTTTGCTGAATAATCTTCAGCTTGAATATATCTTTCCGGTACTCCAGAAGAGGCTGCACATACAACCTCAATACAACATCCCAACCTCGGCAAACAACAGTATGAGCAATATAGCCAAGCATGCGAAATGCCTTAACCACCCAGTCCACATGCGATGCAAACTTGAATGAATTATTTACCTTAGTCCCTAGGTCTCTGTTATACAAAACTATCCCTAGACCCGACTTAAAACTATGTAAGTCCTGCACTTGTATATTTTAACAAGATGTAATAGTTTGTATTTACCCAATTTAAATTCTCTCTGCCGCTTGTCAGATCATTGACTCAACTGATTAAAAACTCTTTGTCTTCTGATATAACCTACCGCCCCATGAATTTTGACGACTTAAGCAAAGTTATCAACTATGCCTTCTGTATTTTCATCTAAATCACTTTTATAAATGACAAACAGTTGTGAACGAAAAGGTAGGTGATTATCTCACTCAGTTCCTGCTTTTGCCACAGTCAAGCTGTTCCAGTGCACTACAAAACTTAGATTGATGCAGCATTATTGAAAAACGCTCACATATGACATGTCCATGAAAGCAGAACAAATACAACTTCACGAGTTAATCTTACTCTCCATTATCAGCAAATTCTTCGAAATGTTACCACGTTTTTTCAGACAGTTATCACTCAGCAAGAACCAGCTCACTGATGCTGTGTGTTTCATCATGTCTAGAATTGTTGATTGCCGCAAAAAGCCACCCAAAGTCCTTAAGAGAAGGGAACTGCTGCCCTGACGCAGTTGGGCAGACATGTGTGTGCAGACACTCAGCAATGCAGTTGACTCTTAACAGCCTTGAATGGCCATTAAATGCTGACCGTTTCAGCAACGCCCAAGTGCTGAGTGATTTTTTTAAACAAAGTCCAGGAAGGTGGGATACATAGTCTGATCATTTAACAATACTGGAACAACAATTATTTGAGATTGCGACTTGAGGTCATGTTGGGTCAGTGTCAGAGAACGCGTGCAAACGATTGAGTTCCATGTTATCATTTGGTGGCAGTGTGTAGACGATGAGGTGTGGAAATGGAGCAAGATAGCAGAACTCTATTCTAGACATCAAGTTCCAGGTTTTTGGAGTGGAAAGGGAGTTTGAAAATGGGGTCCAGCTGGTTTTCACTTGACGGATGATCGTGGTGGATTTAAATTGAGTGACCATTCCAGACAAGAGCACAAACAGTGAACAATTCTAGCTAAGAGAGCAAAGTTGGATTGTCAGCGATTTAGTGGAAAGTGGTTCAAAAGAATTGATTCTTGGCTTCATGAACATGAGGAGATTTCATGGTCGGAGATAAACTGGAAACAATTGTGCATTTATGGCTCAGAAAAGGTGGAACTTCAGAGACAGTTTCAGGTAATTAACAGATGTGAAAGGGACAGTTAATCGGATTGTCTCAATCTATCCATGCCATTCACAGCCTTATAAATGTCTGTCCAGTAATTGCTCAATTCCCTGCGTTCTAGCGAAAACAAACCCAAGCTAACTAATGTTTCTTCACAGCTAGCCTGCACCCCCACTCCCCAACGCCTAACAAGTAATCTCCCAGTAAAACTATTTCTGTAGCCTCTCAAAAGGTTTCACATCCTTCTGGTACAACAGAATATTACAAGTATGGCTAACCTAAAGTTCTATAAAGCTGCAGAATAACTTGTTTATCCTTATATTCAATACTTCTTTCAATGAAGGTAAACAGGCCATGTGCCTCTATTACTACCTAATCTACATGCGCTGCCAACTTCAGTGGTCTGTGATCCTGCACATCCTGATCCTGCTGCACATAAATACTCTCAATGGTTCTGCCATTCACGGATAATTTCCACCTGTTCTTCACCTTCCAAAATGTATCACATCACATTTATCCAGCTTAAAGAGCATTTGTGATTTTTTACTCTCATTCTGCTGTATGATCCTCATTCTGCTGTATCCTATAGACAATCCTCCTTACTATTTGCAACTCCACTAATCGAGCATGTTGAAACTCTTAGAATCATATTTTCAATTATGTCTTCCTTCATTCATCGAAGCTTGAAAGATTACAGGCCAAGCCTGCTCGATCTCACGCCACGAAAACCCTCCTGTGTCCGAGGTCAAGCTCCTGAAATTTCCTAAAATATGATGTAGGTGTGCCGGTATTGAACTACGATGGACAATGTTAAAAGTCATACAACATCAGATTACTGTACAAAAGGTTTATTTGGAAGTACAAGCTTTGAGAGTACAGCTCCTTCATCAGGTGGTAGTGCAGAGGACAATGACTGACAAAGATCTGTGCTACAGCTTTTTGCAAATCTTGCCCCGCAATTAAATAATATTCAGACGTCGTGGATTTCCAGCCAAAATGCATAAACCTCAATTTTGCCACATTGTGCTCCATCTGCTGAGTTTTTGTCCGCTTCCTTATCCTGCCTCTACCACTCTGCAGTCTTGTTATGTCATCCACACTACTTGCCTCCATCTATTTTGAGTCATCTGCAAACCAGGTGACAGTATATTTTGTTATTTAATTCAAGTCATTCGTAGAGATTATAAATAATTATAGTTCCATCATTCGTCCAGATGGGACTCTACAAGTAACAATTTTCCACAATGAAAGTACCCTCTTTATCTCTACTCTTGACTTCAACTCCTCGATCAACGTTAATATATATGTGTACGGTGGGGGAGGGGACCGGAAGGACCAAATGCTTAAAGAGAGTTGTTTTATTGACAAATAGCTCAACTGTAACTTCAGCAACATCTCCCCAACCAGCCATTTCCACAACCATGAATGACCAAGGGAGCAGACATATGTGACCACCCCACGTGGTCCCGGAAACACTTCTATACGAAAATGGATCTCTCTTCAAAAATAGCAGTTGATACTAAATCAATCAATTGTTAGTTTGAAATCTGAGATGAACTTTTGAATCAATAAAGGTATTCAGGGATATGGGCCAAATATAGTTATATGAAATTATCCACAGACCACTCATGAGTTCACTCAATGGTCGAACAGGTGAATGGCTACTCTGCTCCTCTGTTCACTGAAAACTGCTGGCTTCACTGTCTGTTGCAAACTTCCGAACTCCACTTGTATCGCTCACGCTGGTAACTGTCTGAACACGTCTCATCGCAACATTGTTGGAATATTAGACTTGGAGAGCAGCTTTGAAACAGAATGTCACATCCCCATTATGAGGTCTATTTCAGTTTCATTGACATGGACGGACTCAAGCACAGTTTCAGCTTCATGTGATGAAAATCTAATTCAGTCATAGAGTCATAGAGCCATCGAGATATACAGCATTGAAACAAAACCCTTCGGTCCAACCAGTCCATGCCTACCAGATATCCCAACACAATCTAGTCACACTTGCCAGCACCCGGCCCATCTCCCTCCAAACGCTTCCCATTCATATACCCATCCAAATGCCTCTTAAATGTTGCAATTGTACCACCCTCCACAACATCCTCTGGCAGCTCATTCCATGCACGTGCCACCCTCTGCATGAAAACATTGCCCCTTAGGTCTCTTTTATGTCTTTCCCCTCTCATCCTAAACCTATGCCCTCTGTTGTTGACTCCCCAACCCTAGGGAAAACACTTTGTCTATTTATCCTATCCATGCCCCTTATAATTTTGTAAACCTCTCTAAGGTCACCCCTCAGCCTCCGACGCTCCAGAGAAAACATCCCCAGCCTGTTCAGTCTCTTCCTGTACCTCAGATCCTCCAATTCTTACAACATCTTTGTAAATCTTTTCTGAACCCTTTCAAGTTTCACAACAGCTTTCCGATAGGAAGGAGACCAGAATTGCACGCAATATTCCAACAGTGGCCTACCCAATGTCCTGTACAGGCGCAACATGACCTCCAAACTCCTGTACTCAATACTCTGACCAATAAAGGAAAGCTAACAAACGCCTTCTTCACTATCCTATCTACCTGCAATTCCACTTTCAAGGAGCTATGAACCTGCACTCCAAGGTCTCTTTGTTCAGCAATACTCCCTACGACCTTACCATTAAGTGCATAACTCCTGCTAAGATTTGCTTTCCCAAAATGCAGCACCTCGCATTTATCTAAATTAAACTCCATCTGCCACTTCTCAGCCCATGGGCGCATCTGGTACAGATCCTGTTGCAATATGAGGTAACCCTCTTCGCTGTCCACTACACCTCCAATTTTGGTGTCATCTGCAAACTTACTAACTGTACCTCGCATTCAAATCATTTATGCAAATGAGAAAAAGTAGAGGGACCAGCACCGATCCTTGTGGCACTCCACTGGTTTCAGGCCTACAGTTTGAAAAACAACCTTCCGCCACTACCCTCTGTCTTCTTCCATTGAGCCAGTTCTGTATTCAAATGGTTAGTTCTCCCTGTATCCCATGAGATCTAATCTTGTTAATCAGTCTCCTAAGGGGAACCTTGTCGAAAGCCTTACTGAAGTCCATACCGATCACATGTATCACTCTGCCCTCCTCAATCTTCTTTATTACTTCTTCAAAAAAACTCAAGCTTGTCAGACATGATTTCCCACGCACAAAACCATGTTGACTATCCCTAATCAGTCCTTGCCTTTCCGAATGCAGGGATATCCTGTCCCTCAGTGTTTCCTCTAACAACTTGCCCACCACCTACGTCAGGCTCACAGGTCTATAGTTCCTTGGCCTGTCTTTACCGCCCTTCTAGAACAGTGGCACCACATTTGCCAACCTCCAGTCTTCCGACACCTGACCTGCGACTATCGATGATGCAGGTATCTCAGCAAGAGGCCCAGCAATCACTTATCTAGCTTCTCACAGAGTTCTCGGGTACACCTGATCAGGTCCTGGGGATTTATCCACCTTTAACCGTTTCAAGACATCCAGCACTACCTCCTTTGTAATCTAGACAGTTTGCAAGATGTCACCATCTATTTCCCTACAGTCTATATCTTCCAAATCATTTTCCACAGTAAATACGGATGTAAAATATTCATTTAGTATCTCACCCATTTTCTGCTGCTCCACACAAAGGCCGCCTTGCTGATCTTTGAGGTGCCCTATTCTCTCCCTAGTTACCCTTTTGTCCTTAATATATTTGTAAAAACCCTTTGGATTCTCCTTAATTCTATTTGCCAAAGCTATCTCATCTCCCCAGTTTGCCCTCCTGATTTCCCTCTTAAGTATACTCCTACTTCCTTTGTACTCTTCTAAGGATTCAATCGATCTATCCTGTCTATACCTGCTATATGCTTCCTTCTTTTTCAGAACCAAACCCTGAGTTTCTTTAGTCATCCAGCATTCCCCATACCTACCAGCCTTCCCTTTCACCCTGACAGGAATATACTTTCTCTGGATTCTTGTTACCTCATTTCCGAAGGCTTCCGATTTTCCAGCCATCCCTTTAACTTCGAACATCTGCCTCCAATCAGCTTTCGAAAGTTCTTGCCTAATACCGTCAAAATTGGCCTTTCTCCAATTTAGAACTTCAACTTCTATATCTGGTCTATCCTTTTCCATCACTATTTCAAAACTAATAGAATTAATGTCTCTGTCCCAAAAGTGCTCCCCCACTAACACTCAGTCAACTGCCCTGCCTTACTTCCCAAGAGTAGGTCAAGTTTTGCACCTTCTCTAGTAGGTACGTCCATATACTTAATCAGAAAATTGTCTTGTACACGTTTAAGAAATTCCTCTCCATCTAAACTTTTAACACTGTGGCAGTCCTAGTCGATGTTTGGAAAGTTAAAATCCCCAACCATATCTACCCTATTATTCTTGCAGATAGCTGAGAACTCCTTACAAGTTTGTTTCTCAATTTCCCTCTGTCTATTGGGGTGGGTGGGGGTGGGGGGGTGGGGGGGGGGTCTATAATATAATCCCTAAAAGGTATTTCTCAGTTCCACTCAAATAACTTCCCTGGATGTATTAACCGGGAATATCCACCCTCAGCATCGCTGTAATGCTATCCCTTGTCAAAATGCCACTTCCCCCTCCTCTCTTGCCTCCCTTTCTATCCTTCCTGTAGCATTTGTATCCTGGAACATTCTGCTGCCAGTTCTACCCATCCCTGAGCCATGTTTCTGTAATTGCTATAATCTGTAACCTCGAGACTGAATGACGCAGCAAATCTCCTGACCCACCCCCCACTGTGAAATTCGCCATCATCAACTCATTCAACACTCTATAGCCCGGGTGCTCACTCACACTCAGTCTTCTTCACCTCATCCTAAACAAACTGACCTGAAAACCTCAATAGTAAACAAACAGCAACATTAAATAATTCTTAGCCGTGTTTTAAACTCCCTTCATAACAGCAATGACCATCTCTGTAACATCTCCTTGTCAGACAATCCTTCAAGATATCTGAACTTGTGAAATGCTGACATTTCCAGTCTGGTCAATTCATCACCCCATCTTTATTGACGTTTTTACAGCATTTTGTTTTTGGTTAAAAGCACCAGACCAGACGATGCATTGTACCTGCATTACATCGAAGCTTATGTAAATTGGGTTCGTTGATACTGACTATATCCATACCAAGTGTTTGTTTACTTGAGACACTCTGGCTCAGACTGCTGAGATGGAATCTTATCTACAAACAATGCCGCACGTCAAAGAGTGGAAAGAGGTACCTGGACACTATTTCAGGAGACAGTCAGACACTTAAGATTAAATACCTCAAATTTGGTCAGTGATCAGCAACAGAAGGGAGTGACTATGAGTGAAGAACGTAGAGGGAACTAAAGGGTCTTGCTTAATGAGCCTCAGCCCTTCAGTTTGACTAACAGGATTGACATTCTTGTTCTCTGGGTGGATGAAAGTTGGCGCTATAGGAAGAACGACCAGACTGACTACCGCATTGTGGTTGAGACAGCAATTCAAGAGGAGGATGAAAACCGAAGTGAAGGTGTAATTGGGTATGCTGTATTCCAGGAAATAGAGACTCTTCCCTGTTGCCGGAATTAAGAGTTCTGAAGGCTGGATTCCCAGCTTTAAGATATTCATCTGGTCTGCAGGGGAATGACCCAGTTGTTCATACAGAGAGAATTATGAAGCTCCTGCTGCTGAAAAATTCTATGAGAAGCTCGGGAATAAATTCCAAAAAAAAGAAACAAAATAGTAATAATTTTTGCACTGCTACCTGAGCAATTGGCATTTGTTCAGCAAGATTAAAGCAGGAACATTTGTTCTGAAAGATTGGAGAGTGAGAGACAAGGCGAGTGAGCTTGTAGCACAGATTGAAATTGGTATATACAATGTTGTGGATATCAGAGAGACGTGGCTGCGAGGAATCAGAACTTGAAACTGAATATCCAAGAATGCATATCTCTGAAAAGGTAGGCAGATGGCAGGGTGGGCGGATTTGCGTTGTTAGTAAGAAATACAATTAAATTGACAGCAAGAAGAAGGGCTTATGCCCGAAACATCGATTCTCCTGTTCCCTGGATGGGCTTTTCCAGCAACACATTTTCAGCTCTGATCTCCAGCATCTGCAGTCCTCACTTTCTCCTCCAGCAAGAAGTGAAATACAGGCAGAACTTCCCGGAATCCGTGTACGTAGAATAAAGGAACCATATAGGAAAGAAAATGACATCGATGGAACTGGTCTACAAGTCCCGTTAGCAGTCATCAGGATGTGGCGATGAAAGCAAACTAGGTGATAGAAAAGGCATGTAAGAACGACACTATTGCAATGATCATGGGGGATTTTAATGTGCAGATGGACTTGGAAAATTAGGTTAGCATTGGATCTCAAGAAAACGATTTGTAGAAATGTCTGTGGCATTGCCTTTTTTGATAGAGCCCACTAAGGAACAGGTAATTTTGTATTTAGTAATATGTGAAGAGACAAGTTTGATTAGGGAGCACAAGCTGAAGGAACCCGAGTAGGCAGTTCAACCTGAGTTCATCCTTTGGTTTGAGATGGACAAGATCGAATCAGTTGTAACTAGATTGCAGATGTGTAAAGGTAACTACACGGAAATGTGGGTGGAGTTGGTCAGAGTTGACTTCAAGGGACTACCAGCAGGAAGGAGACTTACGCAGCAATAGCAGGGGTTTCTCGGGTTTAATCAGGTGACACGCAGAACTTCATCCCAAGGGTGAAGAGATATACTAAAGAGAGGATGAGGCAACCAAGACTGACAAGGCATGTCAGGGAGAGCACAAAATAAGCAAAAGAGAAAACATGCAATGAGTTCGAGATTAGTGGATTCCAGCTAATTGGAAAGCTTTTCAAAAACAGCAGAGAGGAAAGGATATAAGGTTAAGTTGGCTATTAACATATGTGTGTGTATATATATATATATATATATATATAAGAAGACTGCATGAGATTTTTCGTCGAAATCTAAATGATTACAGAGAGGCAAGAGTGGACATTAGGCTAATGGAAAATCAGACTGACGTTTTTGCAATGGGTACCAAAGGAATGATGGAGGATCTGAAGATGTATTTTCCATCAGTTTTCATCATGGATAGCACCAACAGCATGCCAAAATTTCAAGAGAGACATGGGGCAGAAGTGTGTGGACTGGACATCAGTAAAGTGAAGATGCTCGGAAGTTGAATGGGGGTAAATCACCAAGACCAGATGGACTACACATCAGAAAACTGAAGGAGATAGCTGAAGTGATTGAAGACACATTGATGGTGATCTTTCAGAAAACACTGGAGTGAGGGAAGATCTCAAATGACTGGGATATGACTAATGCAACATACCTTTTTTAAGAAAGAAGGGAGGCTGATGCAGGAAACTAACTGTGCTCCCAGGAGGAGCAGTTCCACCACAGAACACACCAGATGGCCTCCTTCTTTAAAGATCGCAATTTCCCTTCCCACGTTGTTGAAGATGCCCTCCAACGCATCTCATCCACATCCCGCAACTCCGCCCTCAAACACCACACTTGCAACCCTAATTAGGACAGAACGCCCCTGGATCTCACTTTCCATCCTGCCAACCTTCGTATTAACTGCACCATCCGCCGACATTTTCACCACCTCCAAACAGACCCCACCACCAAAGATATATTTCCCTCCCACCACTTTCCGCTTTCTGAAAAGGCCATTCCCTTTTTGACTATCTGGCCAGGTCCAAGGCCCCCCAAAATCGACCCTCCACTGCCACGGCAGCAATTGCAAAACCTGCGCTCACACCTCCTCCCTCACCTCAATCCAAGGCCCCAAAGGAACCTTCCACATCCATCAAAGTTTCACCTGAACATCCACCAATGTCATTTATTGTATCCGTTGCTCCCAATGCGGTCTCTGCTGCACTGGGGAACTGGGCGCCTCCTCGCAGAACGCTTCCAGGAACATCTCCCAGGACACCCACACCAATCAACCCCACCTGCCCGTGGCCCAACATTTCAACACCCCGTCCACTCTGTCAAGGACATGCATGTGCTGTGCTTCCTCCACCGCCGCTCCCTCACCACCGGACGCCTGAAGGAAGAACGCCTCATTTTCTGCCTCAGAATACTTCAACCCCAGGGCGTCAATGTGGACTTCACCAGTTTCCTCATATCCCGTTTTCCCACCTTACTCCAGTTCCAAACTTCCAGCTCAGCACTGTACTCATGACCTGTCCTACCTGCCAATCTCCCTTCCCACCTCTCCGCTCCACCCACCCCTCTGACCTATTATCTCCATCCCCACCGCCATTCCCTATTGTACACTTTGCTACCTTCTACCCAGCCCCATTCCCCCATTCACCTCGGCACCCTGGATGCTCCCTGCCTCTATTCCTGATGAAGGGCTTTTGCAGGAAACGTCGATTTTCCTGCTCCTCGGATTATGCCTGACCTGCTGTGCTTTTCCAGCACCACTCTGATGTAAACGCAGGAAATTAATCGCTAGGCACCCTGCTTTTTGTTGTTGTTAACGTCTTAGAGTCGTTTGTTAAGAATGAGGCCGTCAAGTATGCTGCCGTGCATCAGGCAGAGTCAGCACTGCTTCGTCAAATGGAAGTCATGCCTGACAAATCTGTTAGAATACTTTGATGAAGTAACAAACAAGTTAGACAAAGAAGAGCGAATGGACATGATTTGAAAACTTGGTGAGTTCCACGGGGGTCAGTGTTGGGAATACAACTGTTCACGTCATGAATTGAAGGTCGAGAAAAAGAACTGAGGACATTGTTGCCACGTTTGCAGATGACACAAAAGTAAGTCGAGGGTCCGGTAAAGTTGAGGCAGTGGGCGGGAAGCAGAAGGACTTGGACAAGCTAAGAGAGTGGACAAAGAAGTCGGAGACGAAATTTAAAGTGGCAAAATATGAGTTTATGTATTTTGGTAGATGGAGTAAAGGCGTTGATCATTTTCTGAACAGGGAAACATTTCGGAAATCTGAAGAGCAAAAGGCCTTTGGGAGTCCAAGTTCAGGAGTACTCTTTAGTTTCACATATAGGTTCAGTTGACTGTTGAGAAGGCAAAGGCCATTGTAACATTTAGTTCAAGGAGGTATAATGCAAGATCTGAGATGTACTGTTGAGGATATATTAGCCCTGGTCAGACTGCATTTGGAAAATCGTGAGCAATTTTGAACACTGCATAGAAGGAACAATGTGCTGGCATTAGAGAGGATCCAGTTTGACATGAATGGTACTGGGATGACGAGCTTGCCAGAACAATAAAAGTGAGGGCTCTGGTTGTGTATTTGGTGAGGTTTACAAGTATGAGGAGAATAGAGGAAGGTGAGAAAGGGACGCTAAAAAGGCGGAGTGGCGCCGTTTTTGATTAAGGAAAACATTCCTTTTTTTCACTGGCAGTGAAAAAAATGATTTTAAATAACAAAGGAATGATAATTTGGCTTGGATTATATTGTTGTCCCCACATCCCACCCCACAAATGTTGAGAAAAACAGCGAAACAAATAAATAGCGGGATCTCAGATGCAAGTAAGAATTAGAAGCTTGTAACAGTGGGTGATTTTTAAGTTTCCACTCATTGACTGGGTTACCACCTGTTACAGGCTTGGATGGTGAATAGTTTGTTCAATATATTCAAGAAAACTTCATAATCAACCTGGAAATGTTAAGACGTGAGTAGAAACAAAACGTGACCTTCTATTGGGTAATTAGGCAGGGCAAGTGACTGAAGTGAGAGTAGACGTTTTGGATCCAGTTATCATAATTCTTTTAAGTTTAAATAGTTATGGAAAAGGATAAGAAATGTATAACATTTTAAGTTTCTACGTGAAGTAAGTCACATTTTAATGGTATCAGACGAGAACTTTCCAAATTCGATTGGCGTAGGTTGTTCACAGGTAAATAGTCGTCTGATAATTGGAGTCTTTTAGAAGTGTTCAGTGTCACGATATGACCATAGGACAGAGGAGCATAAATTCGGCCATTCGGCACATCGATTCTGCTTAACCATTCGATCATGGCTGATAGGTTTTTTCTACTCTTTTCTCCCGGTTTCTCCCCGTAAGCTTTGATCTCCTTAGCAACCAAGAACTTATCTCTCTTTTACATGTACTGACCTGGCCTCCACAGCCTTCTGTGGCAATGAATTCCAAATTCACCATTCTTTGGCTGAAGAAGTTTCTTCTTACCTTCATTCTAAAAGGTCTACCCTTCACTCTAAGGCTGAGCCCTAAATTCCTAGTCCCTCTCAACAATGGAAACAACTTCCCAACATCTACTCTGTCCAGGCCAGTATTCTGCATGTTTCAATTTGATCCCCCTTCTTCTTCTAAAATCTATCGCGTATTAACCCAGAAACCCCAAATGTTCCTCATATGTTAAACTTTAATTCATGTGCCAATTCTTGTGAATCTTCTCTGAACACGCTACAGGGCCATCTATCATTGCAGAAATATGGGGTCCAAAACTGCACACGTTAACCCAAATGTAGCCTAACCACAGCCTTTTAGAGCCTGAGAATTACATCTCTGTTTTTATATTTGAGTCAGCTCAAAATAAATGTCATCTTTGCATTTGCTTTCCGAACCACTGACACAACCTGCAAGACTAACTGAAGAGAAAGCTGGACAAGAGCTTTCCACTTCAGATTTCTGAACTCTCTTCCTATTTAGAAAATACTCCATGCCTTTGTTCTTCCAACCAAAGTGGGTACAAATAATTTTCTTGCAGGCACTTTCTTAAGAGGAAGAGCAGATGGGCAAAACGGGAATATGCAATAACTTTATCTGCAAAGGATAAGGCTCCCACAAGCACATACGAAGCAAGAGAGCAACTGTAGAGAGAGAGCCGGGCACCCTGAACATCACGGAGGGTGTCATTTTTGAAACTCAGGAAATGGGAGAGATATTAAGATTAGATTGCATTAGATTAGATTAGATTACATTACAGTGTGGAAACAGGCCCTTCGGCCCAACAAGTCCACACCGACCCGCCGAAGCGCAACCCACCCATACCCCTACATTTACCCCTTACCTAACACGACGGGCAATTTAGCATTGCCAATTCACCTGACTTGCACATCTTTGGACTGTGGGAGGAAACCGGAGCACCCGCAGGAAACCCACGCAGACACGGGAAGAACGTGCAAACTCCACACACTCAGTCGCCTGAGGCAGGAATTGAACCCGGGACTCCGGCACCGTGAGGCAGCAGTGCTAACCACTGTGCCACCATGCCGCCCACAAGTGAACATTTTGCATCAGTTTTTACGATGGAGAAAGCCAGCCAAAATGAATCTGCGAAGTTCCTGTCACCAAACTATCTGGGCAACGGCGAAACAAATGGAGACTAGTTATTGTTTCTCGTGGCTGGATTGACGTCATACTCTGGATGGCTTCGTGCTGCACTTCGAGTCTATATGTTACCCAAACTGGAGGATATTAGTTATGTGGCGTCATTGGATAGTCTGGACTTTTTCACTGAGGCGTAGGATGCCGAGGGTTGATTTTATCAGTGTTTATCAGATCACCAGGGTTATAGATGAAGTGAACAGCAAACGTCTTTTCCCTTGGATAGGTAAGTCTGAAACTATTTTTTTTTATTAAGGTGAGGTGAGAAAGATTTAAAATTGAACCAAGGGGCAGCTTCTTCACACAGAGAGGGGATTGTATTTAGAAGTAACTTCTAAAATTAGTGGTAAATGCAGGTTGAGTTAAGACATGCAAAAGGCATTTGGGCATGCAAATGAATAACATAGATTTCGAGAGATATGGAATAAATTCAAGGAAGAGGTTCAAATTAAGTTTGGGATACCTGGTCGTCATGCTTGAGTTGGACTGAAGAAGTCGAAAGAGCTCAAGGAAATAAGTGTTGATGTTTTGCAAACAGTTCACGTTAAACGAGAGGAAGTGGTGGACGTCTTAGAAAATATGGACTACGGTAAATTTCCAGACCCTAACCTAGCGTCTCCCAGGACATTGGAAAATGTTAGGGAGTAGATTGTGGGGCTCCTTGTAGAAATACTTTTGTCGATAATCTGGGTCAAGTGCTGGATGACGGGAAGTGCTAATGTTGAAAAAGATGTGGAGCTACAGATTCGAATCTGATTAGCGTCGTGGGCAAGCTATTGGAGGTGATTCTAAAATATAGCATTTGGAGAGGCAAGGCATGATTAGGGACAGTCAGAACGGTTTTGTGTGAGGGGAATTGCGTCTCACAAATTTAATTTTTTTTGGATTAAATAACCAAAATGATTGATGTGAAAAGAGCAGTGAAAAGAGCAGTCCAAAGATGTGCAGGTTAGGTGAATTGGCTATGCTAAATTGCCCGTAGTGTTAGGTTAGGGGTATGGGTGGGTTGCGCTTCGGCGGGGCGGTGTGGGCTTGTTGGGCCGAAGGGCCTGTTTCCACACTGTAAGTAATCTAATCTAATCTAATCTAATCTAATCTAATCTAATCTAACATTGTTTACTTGGACTTTAGTAAAGTCTTTGACAACTTTGCACATGGTAGAATAACTGGAAAAGTTAGAACATGTGGGATTCAGGATGAGCTTGCCAATTCGATACAAACTTCACAGTGACAGGAGACGGGCTGTGGTGGTGCAGGGCTGTTGTTCACTGTGGAGGTCTGTGGCCGACAGTGTTCCCAGGATCTGTGCAGGGTCCACTTTCGTTTGTTGCTTATTTAAATAATTTGGATCAGAATTTAGAAGGCATGGTTTGCAAATGACACCAAAATTGTTGGTACAGTGGACCTGAAGATGGATATCAAAGTTTGAAAAGAGACCGTGATCAATTGGGTTGCAGGGCTGAAAAGTGCAAATGAATTTGTATTTCGATAAATGCAAGGTCCTGCATTTTGGTAAAATAAACAAGGATAGGACTGGTACAATTGAAAGTATGGCATTGGATAGTGCTGCAGAAAAGAGCGACTTAGTGGCTCAGTTACATAATTCTTTGAAGTTTGTGTCACATATGGATAGGGTGATTAAAGTTTTTTTGTAGTATATTTGCCTTCATTGTTCGGATCTTAGCGTTGCTTAAGGGAGCTTATTTTGAGATTTACCTAGACGTTGAGGAAGCCTCTCCTCGAGAACTGAATCCAGTTCTGGTCGCCCTATTATTCACAACAGATTTGACAGGTTGGTGCTGGGAACGGAAGGCTTTCAGTTATGAGGCGAGGCTGGAAAGGCGTGAACTTCGTTCCCGGGAGCATAGGAGTTTTAGGTTGATCTTTCAGACATTTAAAGGAATCCTGAAGTGTATAAATAAGGCCAGTTGCAAGTGCACATTCTCTCGAGTGGGGTGTTTCAAGACGAGCAGCACTTTATTTTTAAGATGAGAGGAACAAATTTGACAAAAGACTTGAGAGGCATTAGTTTTGAAACACAGACTGTTTTGTGTGTAGAATGAGGTTCCAGACAAAGTGTTCAATGTGGATGCAGTTAGGACGTTTCAAAAAATGTGTATAAGTGTATGAATGGGAAAGGTTTGGAGAGAATGGGACTAAGTGAAGGCATGGATTAGTTGGACTGAGAGGTCTGTCTCCATGCTATCTGACTCGAATATTAAAATTTCATTGATATTTTCCCTGGAAACATCAGAACACAAGGTTGCGGGCCATAAGCTGGAAACTGGGAATGGAATAAAGAGATGCCTGATTTTTCACACTGCTCGATGGGTTGAAGGATCGTTTTCCATGCTGTAAAAGCTCAAAGAACATGGAGAAACTGATCTACAACGAAAATGATCACGAATGAAAAGACTAAATTGGGTTCATTAAGAATAGATACGAACACTTCTGCCATACTCCCTGGTGGTCGAGTTATTCGGATTTGATTCACGGTCAGGGAAACGGTGTTCTGTTCTGCAAGCATACGCTGGTAACAGTGTTTCTGACTCACTTACCGAAGCTAGAAAGGAGCTAGCATATCATTGGCTTTGTCCTAAACATTATTAAAGTCAACAAAAATGCTGCCAGAACGAAAGGAAAACAATGATGTATATAATGTTGACGGAAATAGAATACTGGTAATAGCAGAGAATGGCAGTGATCAGCTCGTGGCAATTATGCCATTACCACAACATTTCCGGAAAGTCTGTCGTGTCTCCAGCTCACCTCGTTATGCATCCCAAACCGGAAATGAAGGACCGAGAATAAAATAGGAGATGAGCAATCGTGCTTCGGGAAAAGATGAAAGAAACTCCAATTTGAATAAGCAAGAAACAACATGAACTGATGTGGACAAAACAGGCGACGGGGTGGCTCACAGAAAGTGCTAATCGTTTCAGATCGAAAATGCTGGATAAATGTCACAGCATTTGCGGGAAGTTTAAGCAACGAGCCTTAAATGTACACAGGCACCAGCAGCAATTGGATCCACGATCTCCTGTTTACAACTCCGGCGCTTTCAACAACTGAGCAATAGTGCTACACCACAACCTGCTTTTCCGAGGCATACGTGCATTTCCTTCACCAGTCGACCACAGTGGTGTTGAATATATTTTCTGCATCAATGTTGATAATTGAGAATTGCAATCAACTCCTGCTTTTGCAAAATCAGACAGTTCACAGTTGAACATTCTCCACTGAAAATGGACAGAAACAGGCAATCGCCTTTTGCATTCGTTTCATACGGATATTTTCACCTGTTTAAACTGACAGGAAAAAGTTGATGATTTCATCCTCTCTGGGCCCATTAGGTGCTTTAATACAAAAAGAGGAAACATCACTCCAAGAGGACCATGGTCATTGTGGTGAGTTGACAATGGATGGTGTGTTATTCAGTCTAAACTGTGGGCAGTAAAGCTGACCTATTAGCAACAGAACTGAGCCTTGCATGACCAGCTCAACACTCACTTCCTACCTCCTGTATCCCTGTGATCATTACCTTTCGCTTTTGTTTTACTCCATAGCTGCACTTCTCAACTTATTCCTGAACGATTGCATGTATCCCATTAGAAGTGCAACGTTCAGAAACGGATTCTTGGAATGTAGGCATCACTCAGTGGGACAGGATTCACTGTCTACCCATACTACCCCAGATATAAGGGTGATGAGTTACTTTCCTGAACCCTTGAACGGAGTGACAACCATCATGTTCAAAGTTTGTGAGAAGATTCGTAGCTCGGGTGCTCATTGTTGTGGTTCTGTTCGCCGAGCTGGGATTTTGTGTTGCAGACGTTTCGTCCCCTGTCTAGGTGACATCCTCAGTGCATGGGAGCCTCCTGTGAAGCGCTTCTGTGATCTTTCCTCCGGCATTTGAAGTGTTTGAATCTGCCGCTTCCGGTTGTCAGATCCAGCTGTCACTGAGGGTGTCACCTAGACAGGGGACGAAACGCCTGCAACACAAATTCCCAGCTCGGTGAACAGTACCACAACAACCATCATGTTGCTATGGAGGGAGATTCAACATTTGCATCCAGTGACACTGAATGACAGCTATACATTTGCAACTCAGAGTGGTGACATGCTGGGAGGTGGATTTGCCATGATAGTTTTCCCGTATATCTGCTTCTGTCACCATTCTAGCTGGATGCAAACAACCACTGGACTGATTCTAGCAGTATCAGGGTGTGTGTCCTGTGCGTAAAGCGGACGTGTTTATTTTTTCTTATGTGGAAATTTCACAAGATGAGTAATAAATCTTCATTTCCTAACTGGGACTTGTACCCAGGTCTGGGCGATGCAAAGTCTGACTCCTAAGCGAGGAACACCAGTCTTACTAAGAGGAACCATTGTGACCTGACATCTACACACTCCTGTGCCTGGTGTTCACGTTATAACCACCTTCCACAGAAATGCTTCTCTCTGAAAGTTTCCAAGCAGTTTATATTATCGCCCTGTGAAAGAAGCGGAGCTGTTATAATGTGATGTTCTTCAGCAGATGTACTTCATGATTATACAGAACAGCTGAGGCTAACGTCTCCCGTTTTGAGGTGTTGATCGGCATTGCAAGGATGGCACCAATAAAGGCGTCGTTCAAATTGTCTGATGTTCGATCCCGGGCGAGAAATGACCAGAGTTTTCTCTCTGAATGCATTCAGGGTTTTGACCCAAAGAGAAAGTGCCTCAAAATATGAAAGTATTTTTTGCTGTAGTGGCTCAGGAATAGTGCAGTGACTGGGAATAAAACAATGGAATGAAGCAAGCAGTTGACGAAAAAAATGTTTCGTCTGCCAGAGAAATGCACTGCTTCACAAAGTGGGAACGGTTGAAGTGAAGGAATTACGGTGATTGTTGTTGCTGTGTGATGCCCTGATGAACTGTGTTTCCGACGATGTCCTGGTTACCGTTAAAACTCGACAATGAGGTTTGGCGCTGGATTAGGTCAGTGGTGCAATAGATAACGAGTATAAC
Organism: Chiloscyllium plagiosum; assembly: GCF_037043375.1. Lineage (NCBI taxonomy): Eukaryota > Metazoa > Chordata > Chondrichthyes > Orectolobiformes > Hemiscylliidae > Chiloscyllium > Chiloscyllium plagiosum. The sequence goes on from NW_028270180.1 coordinate 101,884,448, forward strand.
ACTTGATCCGAGGATTTTCGTTTTGAGGTCACCCCAGCTGGAATGTGTCAATCTGCTTCTCCACCGTTATCTATTGAAAGCCGCTCTTGTTGAGAGTTTTCTGCCGGGCGCGGCTTTGTCTGGTTCTTATGGACTGCAGTGAATGGATCATTGAGTTTCCGAAGTTGCAATTTGAACATAAGCAACATCTGGTTCGATTTCAGCTCATTGTCCATTCCCAGCTACGCCACTGTTTTCATTTTTTGAGAAGTAGTTTGTGTTCCACCGAAAGCTGCATTGTGTCAGACCAACTTGTGCGTGGGGACAGAGAGCGGGTGTAGAGCGCATGAAGTCGACACATGCGAATTCCACTCTGCTCAATTTTTGTCATCACAGTATTTCTGATTGCTTTTCAGAAGTAGAAAAAAAGTGCTGGCAGGTAAATAATTTTCTCCCAAATGTTATTCAGGTCAATATAAATCAAAGAACTAAGGATGCTGTTTGGGAACTAAGTAGGCCGGGCAGCATCTATGTAGATAAACAAAGTTAATGTTTCAAATTGATCTGAGGACAAATGTGCTCCTTTGCCAGTGAAAGACACTGCTTCACAAGGTGGACCGATTGAACAGAAGCAGTCATCGTGATGATCGTTGTTGGTTGGCTGCATTTTGAACTTTCTCGTGGATGCGCATGATCATGTTAACATCAGAATTCTGAAGCATGGGGGCGTTATGCATGTACAGGGCCGTTGGGCGCAACAGTTTTGGCTCTTGCTTCACGTGAGCGCAATTCACAGTCTCTTTATTTTTCCAACTCATCTTCGTCACTGTCCTGAAGCTGAGATGATGTTTGAGTCCCTGATCTGCAGCAAGGTGAATCTTTTCACTGTCTCATTACAGTAAATGTGTCCGAGAACTTTGGAGTCATTCTCACAGAGATTGTCAGAGGAGGCAAAGCTGAAATACTCCCACACGTTGATCATGGGCACCTTTCCATTTCCCAAACCCACTGACTAAATCCCTGCGGCTCCCGTGAATGGAAAAGACACAAAACAACAAAATTCAGTCTCCAGTTTTGTGAGTCTTTCGAAATTCATTGGGAAGCGGAAGCAGAAAAAAAATGATGGGTAACCCTGTCTGACTGAGCAGAGTCAGACGGGGCAGCTTCCCCTTCGTTCAAATCGAAATCTGATGTTCTTGGGAACATTCACTGATCCAAGAGATTGAAAAGATTCCCATCAGAGCTGCTCTGCTTCTGCTTTTGTCACTGTCAAGAACAATAAACCAGGATTCCCTGACGGGTATCAAAAATAGGCATTGGTGGTAAAAGCGTCGAATCCGAAACACTAGGCCACCAATGATAGAGGCAAAAGCTCCTCAGTAGTTTCTGAATGACACATCTTCTGGCTTTTGTTTTCATTGGAGACCAGTTTCACCTCCAAAGTAGTGTAGTAAGTGTACTTTTACAACACAGAAAGAGGTCTATCTAGCATATGACCGGGAGCCTTGTGTTCAGCTCCGTTATAATTTCTGTAAAACGTGTTACTTTCTTTTCTGACTCTTCCTTTTACTCCTAAGTTGTTGTACATGTGTTTCTAGACTGCATCGGTCCATTTCATTCCATATGTGGAGTAACAATTGGAACCAATTTGTTTAATTAACTGTGACCAATCATTATTCCGACGCATCTAGCTTACTGTTGTTATGTGGAGGAGAACCACGTGAAATTTTCAGTGAGAGGGTGAGATTTTTCTTCAGGGACGTATGTCCAAAACATCGCTTCTCTTACTCCTCAGATGCTGCATGACCTGCTGTGCTTTTTCAGCAACACATCATCGAGTCTCATGTCCAGCATCGGCAGTCCTCACTTTCTCCTCTCAATGCGTCATGAATATTACTGAATAGCTATTCTGGCTGTATCTGCACAATATGACATATGTACTCCCACTAGAACTTAGAATCAAAGTAAGTGACCGATATGGATCTAAGTTGGATGTAAAGTGTGTCTTGGTGTGAAATTTGCATTTATTGTGTTGTGTTATTTCTGATGCCCTTGTCATAGATTGTACTGTTTGATGTCAACGCCAATTCAATTGCATTGATGCGTGTACCCTGCATGTTGTTAATCTGAAACTACATCAGTGATATGTATTGCCTTATTATTGGATGATGGGAAGCTGGCAGCAGTTCATCTTGTAGAAGCAGCAATGAACATTACTTGAGTAGAAGGTAAGTGTGGTCACTTGGAGTCGGCTAACTCTTGTGTCCTGATGCATAACATTCGTTTTCTTCGCTTCTCCTTGCAGTTGACTTAGTGGCGATTGCCGGCCTGATCCAAGGTTAGTGTGGTCTCTCCAGATATATGATTTGCCCCCTCATGGCCATAGCAACGGCAGATGTATTGGTGGTCGTCCTCGATCTGATATTCAGACATAGCCCTATTCTTTAGCCAGAACACTTAATTTGCCTGGAAGACACAGATGTGTGCATCGTTCATGCTGCACTGCTTTATACAGAAGACAGCAATGCGGAGGATTCTGGAATCATCGAAATAAAGAGTAGAAGTCGATCCAATAAATTACTGTTTTCCATTTCTGATAAGTCTACAAAGGTCTGGACAATTCTTACTCTGTGGTCTATTCTTGAAAGGTTGAGGGGTCTTTTTATTGGGTTGTTCATTCCTGCTTACATCCACAACATCGGCTTCATGCTGCAGCTGCGGAGTTGCTGCACTCAGACTGCGATTTATACCCTGATCCTGGCTTATTTTAGAGAGCAGTTGCAGAATCTGATGGTATTTCCTTCCATTCTGATTGGGCATTTAATTAAACAATGATGTGCAAAATATCTTTCCCCGTCTGGTTGTCGATATTTAGCGGAATGCACTGACACACTTCGTGCATTCTGAAAGATACAGACTGCCAGAAGGAAGCTGCTATCTGGAAATATGCCTGTACTATTGGCTTTATCACAGGCAGGTTAATATCAAATCGGAAATCATTTTAGTGTGGACTTCAGAAGAGAAGGCCGACGCTATTATTTCATCTCCCCCAGAATTCAGTTCAGGGGAACCAGCCACCACATCAGTTGTGGTGACTCGTCCGTGTATCTCAACACACAAGAGTGGTTCGGAGGATAATCTGTGCAATGGGATTCATGAAAAAATTAAAACTCTGAAAACCGGTGGCAGAGTCAGAAAGTCACAGCGTTTTTCAACACGGAAATGGAACTTTCACTCAAACCCACTCATGCCAAAAAGATGACCAAATTAATCTCGTTCCATTTGTCAGCATTTGGATCAAATCTATCAAACGATTCCACTTCATTATGTAATAATGCCAGCCTCCGGTATATACTCTCTGGCATCTCATTCCTTACACACACCATGCTCTATTGAAACAGATTCCCCTTTGCTACCATTCAAGTCCTTCCACTCTCATCTTGGTTCTATGTTCTCTTGCTTTGAAATACCGAACAAGGGGTGGGGGATGGCGGAAGTGGGGTGGGGAAGACTTTGGATCATCACTCTATCCAAGCCCCCGATGATTTTATGTTCTCTGTAAGGTCACCCCTCAGCCTCTGGCGCTCCAGGGAAAATAGCTGTTGCCTACTCAGCATCTCGCTGTAGCTCAAACCCTCCAGCCTTGGAAACATCCTTGTGAATCTTTTCCAAACCTTGTCAAGTTTAACATTTTTCTGATAGGAGCAACATAAAAATAGCCTGACCAATGTCCCGGATTGCTCTAAGATGATCTTTCACCTCCAATACTCAATGTACTAATACACAACGGCAAGGATACGAAAAGGCCTTCTTCATGAACCTGTTTACGTGTGATTCGAATTTCAAGGAACTATCGACCCTCCCTCCAAGGTCGCTTTACTCAACAACGCTCCTTAGGATCTTTCCAGTCAGTGTATAAGTACTACCGTGATTTGCCTTACCAGGGTGGTATATTGAATAGTGTCTATGTTAACGCAACACGTGTCAGAAATAATGCTAATTAACCTTGTGCATGGGCACGTTTGTGGAGCTACTATGCTGTGGCCTTTATGTAGAGTTGAATATCACCGTGGCAGGAATTTCCTTTTGATGTTCTTTGGTTTTGATATTTCAAAAGCAACAGGAAGAAAGTTAAAGAGGTAGAGAAGAGGTAGGGAGGATGACATTAATCATCAGGGATCTGAGAAAGTGAGGTCGTTAAGACGGGTTTGTCTATTGAGTCAATATGGGTAGACGTCAGAAACAAGAAGGGACCAGTGACTTGATGTGGAGTTTTCCATAGACACAATTGTAAGAGACACAGAGGAGCTGATTAGGAGGCAGATTTTAGTAATTTGCAGAAGCAACAGGATTGTTGTCAAAGATGATTTCCACTTCCCTAATATTGGGGCGGCATGGTCGCTCAGTTGTTTGCACTACTGCCGCACAGCGCCAGGGACCCGGGTTCAATTCCCGCCTCAGGCAACTGTCTGTGTAGAGTTTGCACATTCTCCCCGTGTCTGCGTGGTTTTCCTCCGGGAGCCACAGTCTCCTCCTACAATCCGAAGACCTGCAGGTTAGGTGAAATGGTCATGCTAAATTGTCCGTAGTGTTAGGTGCATTAGTCCGGGATAAAGTAGGGGAATGGGTCCGGGTGGGTTACTCTTCAAAGAGTCGGTATGGACTTGTTTTGCCGAGGGGCCTGTTTCCACCCTGTAGCGAATCGAATCTAATTTTAAGTGGAACTATCTTAATGCCAATAGTTTGAATGGACCAGATTTTGTCAGGGGTGTCTGAGAAGGATGCTTGAGTTAATATGTGGAAAGGCCGACAAGAAGGGAGGCCATGTTGGATTTCGTACATGTCAAGAGACCATGTTACTGTTCAGATTTCCCGGTGCGAATGCATTTGGCTGATAGTGATCACAGCTCTTTGACCTTAACTGCAGGCATGAAGAGGGAGAGGATAAGACGGCAGTGGAGAGTGTTTAATTGGGCGAGGAGGAATTATAGTGCTGTCAGGCAGGAACTGTGAAACATAAATTGGGGGCAGATATCCTAAGGGTAATGTCTGATATCAATGTGGAGATCGTTCAGCGAGCACTTGAGCCTGGTCTGAGAGGAGTTAAATGTTGGCCGAAATGAAAACTTTGCTTCTTAGTTCATTCGTGAGAGGGGTCTTGGCGTTTGTGAGAACGGCGTGGAACAGGTTTATTTGATTGTTAAGAAGGAGGATGTGCTAGTTAGTTTGAAAAACATGCGGATATATAAGCACTCGGGCCAGATGGAATACACACAAGGTTATTACAGGAAGCGAGGAAAGAAATTGGTGCGCCTTTGGCGATGATCTTGACGTCCTCTCTGTCAACTGGAGTAGGACCAGACATTTGTCAGGTGGCAAATGTTATTCCACATTCAGGAAAGAGAAAGGAATAATCCTGTGAATTACAGATGAGTCAGTTTTACATCAGTGATATGCAAATTAAGGGAGAGTTAACGAAGCTTGTCTGAATTCCTGAGGTTTTTGCAAATACCTGCTTGCTGGCCTTTTACCGTCTCAGCTGTCTCTGTCATTCCTTCCTTGATTAATGAATGCACGAATTCATTTCATTTGCTTCCATCATCAGATATTATCTGTACATATTAGGGTTCTCTAAGTCAAGTCGGTGTCTTTGAGAGGTTATCTGTTTGCCCCATCTATCATTCAGTTCGGCCTTGCTGACGGCATAGGGATTCCTCTACACTATATATAGAAATTTGTTTAGAGGAATTCTGCAAAATTTCTTATGTTAGGTTTACATTAGTTTGGGCATTGTTTCTTCCTCAATAGCGAATTAACTATCACTTTTTATTATGGTCGAATAATGATTTTAATTTAATTCTTGTTTAAGGTCGGGCAGGAGTCTTCTGTGGGTAATCCCCACTTGAAAGTCTATACCGTTTTGGATGCTGTTGGGGAGATAACTTCTAAGGAATGTGCAACAGTAACAGCCAGGCTGGTGGCACAAAAACTGACTCTTCTGTACATCAGGATTGGGCAAATTCCAAGCGACTGAAAGCGAGAGATCACGAGCTAGTGAGCGGCACAGACTGACCTTTCTCTGGAAACGATCGAGATGGCAGTAAAGTTCGTTTCCTCTCAAGGGCCACAGTGATGGTACTCTCTGAGCTGCTGCATCAAATTCTTAAAGACCAGCTTGAGCAGCGAGAGGTCGCTGTGCAGACTGGTATCAGTACATAGGGAGAAAGAGGGATGTGGTCCTGCGGAGTCAGTACTGGGTGTTTAGGAAGAGACTGTAAAACATGACTTCTTCGTAGTATTCTCTGAGTTACTGCCAGTACCATATGCTCATGAGTCAAGGAAGCAGAAGGTATCACCGATGAATGCATGGTTAAGAAAGTTGTACAGGGTGCAGTATTTATTAAACTTCAGATTACTAAACTAGACGTGAAACTCTATGTCGAAAGTCAACCTGGAAGCATAAGCATATTGGATCTTGTGTTGGCTGATGAGCCTGGCCATGTGACTAACGTTTTGAGGAATAGCACTTTGGAGGAAGTGATTACCTCACTTAATGTTTTAAGTCGGGTACGAAAAAGAATACATGAGGGCCGTTCAGAAAGTTACGAACTTGGGGAGCACAAATTAAGCCAGAATTAGGCAGGAGAGAGTGGTTGTTAAATCAGAGGACCGTTATTGAGCAAAAGCAAATTTGACATGTGGGAGTTGTTTAAAGACCTGTTGATTATAGTTCATGAGCGGCATGTTGCATTGAGAAAAAAACAAATGGATTCCTATGCAAGGGTCCCTTGCATGTCGAAGTCAATCATGAATTTAACTGTAAAGGGAAAAAATTACATAAATATAAGGGAAAGAAAATGGGTCTGGACCTGTGCAGAATTTATGAAAAAATGAATTGGGAGACGAAGGAGGCGTACTGACAGCTACATGTCAAGTCTAGATAAATATAACCTCAAGCCACATAAAAGCAGCACAATAAGTTGGAAGAGAGGGGTTCAATTAAGAACAAATGATTAAACTTGTACTCAATACAGAAGATATCGACGATACATAAAAGAGTTCTTTTTCGCTGTATTCAACAAGGCGAAGGACATGGAAGATAGTGAGATTAGTGTGAGGCATGTTAATATGTCAGGGTAGTTAGAGATCAAGAAACAAAAAAGTGGCGTTCGGTCTCTGGAAGAATGTAAAGTTGGGTAAGTGACTAGGGACCGAGAGGATCATTCCCACGGTTTGAGATAGTCAAGAGATGAGTTTGCTGGAGTCTTGATCAAGATCTATGTATCATGACTAGTCACTGGAGAGGTACCAAAGGCCTGGTGAATAGCTAATGTTTTTTTTTCCTCTGTCCAAGAACAGGAACAGGGATAATCCAGGAACTTACAAATGAGTCTTCTGTCACTGGTGGAGACGCTATTGCAGAGGATTCGTAGGGATTGCATTTATGCACATTTGGAAAGGTGTGGTCTATTTAGAGGCAGTCAGTATTTCTTTGTGTCTGCAGGCAATATCTTCCTAACTTCATTGATTGTTTTGAGGATGTGACAAGGTGGTCGATGACCATAGAACAGCGGATATTGTTCTCATGGAAAGTAATAAGGCATTTGAGGAGGTTTCTCCCGGTACGCGCATTAGAAATATTGAGATGCTTGTGATTCGTGGTGACTTCATCATTTCGATTTACAATTGACTTATCTATAAAAGACAAATGGTAGTTGCTGGAGAGTACTTTTCTGACTCGAGATATATGACTACTTTGTTTCGCAGGGACACGTACTTGAACCTCTGCTGTTTGTGAATTATACAAATTACTTGGATGAAAATGTTGGTAGTTTGGTTAGTACGTTTGCAGATGACACAAAGATCGAGGAATTTTGGATAGTGTAGAAGCTTTCCAAATGTAAAAGCAGAATAATTAGTTGTCGATGTGGGTGGAGAAACATCACATGAAGTTTAATTCTGCTCTTTGGTAGATGAAATATTAAGAGAAAGTATACAGATGATGGCAGGCCCCTTAATAGAATTGATGCACAGAGAGGTATTAGGATCCTGGTGCTTTGCTCCCTGAAAGTGGTCAAGTGCCGACCTGATTTGAATGGAAAATTGTCGGTGTGACCAAACCAAAATTTTTCAAGCTGCAGCATCACTTCCTGACTCTTGCACTCAATGCATCGAACAATACAGGCAAGCATGTTATGCCCATTCCTTCCCATTTTATCTATTTGTGTCTAGGAAGGATGTGGAGGCTTTGGACAGGGTGCAGAATAGGTTTACCAGAATGCTGCCTGAATTTGAGGGAATGAGCTATACAGATAGGTTGGGAAGCCTGCAGTTGTTTCCTTGCAGAGTGGCAAAGGCTGCGGGGAGACTTGACTGAAGTTTATAAAATTATGAGAGACACAGATATCGTGGACAGTAGAAATTTCTTTTCTCCCCCAGAGTTCAAATATCTAATAATAGATGGCACTCGTTAAGATAAGCGGGGAAAATTTCAAATGAGATATTATGGGCATTATTTTTACATATAGAGTGGTAGGTACTGCCGACTATAGTGGTGGAGGCAGATACATAGGACCATTATAAGGCGCTTTTAGAGAAGTGGGTGAATAAGTAAGGAATGGAGGGAAACGTGCCGCGGGCAATCCAAAATAAATCGTTTTACTTTGCTTTCGCCTCAGAATTATGCACGGAAAGGGCCTCCTCCTGCGCTGTTCCATTCTCTGCTCTGTGTCCTCAAGGATCTTTCTTTCTTGTAAATCGTCGGAAGACCTGCTGATAGCTAATGTAGGTTCCCACTGTCAGCTCTCATCAAAATCCTTACCCAGTGTCTCAGTAATTTTGCAGGTGGTGCAGCAATCGGCCTGTACTTCTTGCAAGGAACTGAGACTAACTGGTAGAAGTGAGATTGGAGAGTAGCAAGCTCTAAGAAGCAGGACCATCTCTGCACTTCTTGTAGACTGGAGCCATTAATCTGCCAATATAAATGTACACACATGGTTGGGGAACCGATACAAGACAGGAAACAAAGAGGAGGAATAAAAGGATATTTTACCGATTGGCAGCTGGCTACTGCAGCGGTATAGCAGTGATTGGTTATTCGATCCACTTTATTCATGGTATATGGTCATGATTTAGATGTGGGAGCTAAATGTCATCTTTCTTTGTGAGCGGACAACACGGAGCAGGGAAGGATCATGATGGGTGAGCTGAGTGAAGAGATGTTTCAGTGTGACTTGCACAAATAGTGAGCAAATGCATGACTGATGCAGTTTAATGCAGATAGCTGTGAAGCTATACACTTTTAATAAAAAAAAGTAATGCAGAGTATTTCTTGGATGACAACAAATTGTAAAAGTTTGCGTTGTTTGTTTGCTACACGAGTCGTGGAAGGTAAGTGTTTTAGGGGTGAAAAACAGCAAGTGGCATGCTGCTCCTCGTAGCAAAAGATCTGTCTACATGACCGTGGATATGTTGTTACAGCTAGGCAGGTTTTCTGGAGAACCACTACTGAAAGCAGCCTGACAGGTGCAAGTCCTCGAATTGTATCATTTGCCTTCAAAATGCCATGCTGTTAGAAGGCAAATTAGCTTTTTTAAAAAGACAACAGATTCTTATGTTTAGCTAATTAATTTAAGCACTGATTTTTAATGTTTTGTTACGTAAATGGGACTTGCACTTACTGAAGTAACATAACACTTAATACTTGCATTATTCAGGAATAATTAGGAGACAGATGGGAACTGCTTGCACTGTTAATAGTTTAGTTAATTTGTTCACTATCAGAGTTTGGTAAATACATTTTCACATTTGGATCGCAAAGTGAGCGTCAGGGATTTCTTTACATAACCACGAGAAGCTGCTGAAAAAAAAACGCACTTTCTCACCCACCTTTTTAACAGATTAAAAGACGACACGCTGCTCTGTTTTATTTTTGTCGGCAGCCAATAGCCTCTACTTCATAAGAATGTTAAGGCGATTATGGATTGAAATGTTGAAAAATGTGGTGCTGGAAAAGCTCAGCAGGTCAGGCAGCATTCGAGCAGCAGGAGAATGGACATTTTGGGCATAAGTCCTTATTCAGGAATGAGGCTGGTGTGCCAAGCGGGCTGAGATAAAATGTAGGGGTGTAATTTGGGGGAGAGGCGCAGGGAATATGATAGGTGACGGTGAGTGTGATAGGCCGGAGAGGGGGTGGGGGGAGAGGTCGGGGAGAATATTGCACGTCAAAAGGGCGGTGCTGAATCTGGGGGTTGGGACTGAGATGGGGAGGGGAAATGAGGAAGCTGGAAAATCTACATTCATCCTGAGTAGTTAGAGGGTTCCTCGGTGGAAGATGCGGCGCTCTTCGTCTAGGTATCATGTGGCCAGGGTCTGGCGATAGAATAGGCCAAGGACCTGCATGTCCTTGGCGTAATGGGAAGGGAGTTAAATTGTTCAGCCACGGGGCGGTTGGGTTGGTTGTTGCAGGTGTCCTAGAGGTGTTCCCTGAAATGTTCCGCAAGTAGGCGGCCTGTCTCTGCAATGTAGAGGAGACCACATCAGGTGCAGCGGATACAGTAAATGATGTGTGTGGAGGTGCAGGTGAATTTGCGATGGATATGGACATTTCTGCCCGCCACGCCATTTCTGCCCCCAGAGGTACCATCGCTACAGCCACTTCCGCCCCCGGAGTTGATATCGCCATAGCCACATCAGCCCCAAGAGCTGCCGTCGCCCAAGCCAATTCTGCCCCAGGAGCTGCTGTCACTGCAGCCAATTCTGCCCCCGAAGCTGTCGTCGCCGCAGCAACCTCTGCCCCCAGTGACGTCACTCACCTGCTCAAGGACGACACAGCACGCTACACCACTCCCATGTTGATCGCTGCTCCCACGTCGATCTCCACCCCCACGTTAATCTCCGCCCCTTTGTTAATCTCCGTCCCCACGTCGATCTCTGCCCAAGCGACCAACTCCGCCCCCACGACCAACTCCGCCCCCACGTCTTACTCCCCCCCCACGACTAACTTCACCCCCATGCCTAACTCTGCCCCGACTCCCAGCTCCAGCCCCACACTAGGTCCTAGCTCCCAGCCCTGCCGTATATTCACCATCCCTCCAGACCTCCCCCTCTCTGAGGATGAAAGATCAGTCCTCAGCAGAGGCCTCACCTTCATCCCCCAACGCTCTCAGATCAATGAGTTCGACATACGGCTAGACATCGAGAATTTCTTGAGCCGCCTTCGCCTCCGCACCTAGTCCTTCAACCAGGACACTCGCCCACCCTCTGACGACCCGTTCTCCTGCCTCCAACACACCCCATCCACCTGGACACCCCGTGCTGGCCTCTTACCCCCTCGATCTCTTCATATCCAACTGCCACCGCGACATTGATTGCCTCAACCTGTCCATCGCTCTCACCTACTCCAACCTCTCACCCTCACAACGCGCAGTCCTCCACTCCCACCGCTCCAACCCCAACCTCACCGTCAAACCGGCAGACAAGGGAGGCGCAGTGGTAGTTGGACGCACTGATCTTTACAACGCTGAAGCTAGAAGCCAACTCGCAGACACCTCCTCCTCCTGCCCCCTTGATCATGATCCTACCTCCCACCAACAAACTATCATCTCCAAGACCATCAATAACCTCATCACCTCAGGGGATCTCCCATCCGCTGCCTCCAAACTCATAGTCGCATAACCCCGCACCGCCCATTTCTACCTCCTGTCCAAAATCCACAAACCCGACTGCCCGATCTGACCCATTGTCTCAGCCTGTTCCTGCCCCACCGAACTCATCTCTGCCTATTTCGACATTGTCCTGTTCCCCTTAGCCCAAGAACTCCCCACCTACGTTCGGGACACCATCCACGCCCTCCACCTCCTCCATGGTTTTTGCTTCCCTGGTCCCCAACGCCTTATCTTCACCATGGACATCCAGTCACTATACACTTCCATCTGCCATCACGAAGGCCTCCAAGCCCTCCGCTTCTTCCTCCCCGCCGACCTAACCAGTACCCTTCCACTGAAACTCTCCTTCGACTGAATGAACTGGTCCTCACTCTTAAAAACGTCTCCTTCCAATCCTCCCACATCCTCCAAACCAATGGAGTAGCTATGGGCACCCGAATGGGCCCCAGCAATACCTGCCTCTTCGTCGGATATGTGGAACAGTCCATCTTCCTCAGCTACACTGGCACCACCCCCGCCTTTTCCTCTGCTACATCGATGCTTGTATTGGCGCTACCTCATGCTCCCACGAGGAGGTTAAACAGTTCATCCACTTTACTAACACCTTCCATCCTGACCTCAAATTTACCTTGACCGTATCAGACTCCTCCTTCCCCTTCCTGGACCTCTCAATTTCTATCTCGGGCGACTGACTCAACACAGACATTGACTACAAACTGACCGACTCCCACAGCTTCCTAGATTACACCTCCTCCCACCCTGCGCCCTGCAAAAACACCATCCCATATTTCCAATTCCTTCGCCTCCGCCGCATCTGCTCCTAGGAGGACCAATTCCACAACCAAACAACTCCAATGGCCTCCTTCTTCAAAGAGCGCAATTTCCACTTTGACGTGGTCGACGATGCTCTCCACCGCATCTCCTCCACTTCCCGCACCTCTGCCCTTGAACCCCACCCCTCTAATCGCCACCAGGACAGAACCCCACTGGTCCTCACCTTCCACCCTATCAACTTCCAGATACATCGTATCATCCTCCGTCATTTCTGCCACCTCCAAACTGATCCCACCGCCAGGGCTATATTTCCCTCCCTTCCCCTATCAGCGTTCCAGAGAGGCTACTCCCTCCGTGACTCCCTCGTCAGGTCCACACACCCCCACCAACCCAACATCCACTCACGGCACCTTCCCCTGCAACAGCAAGAAGTGCAAAACTTGCGCCCACACCTCCCCCCTCACCTCTCTCCAAGGCCCCAACTGATCCTTCCACAACCGTCGCAAATTCACCTGCACCTCCACCTCCACACACATCATTTACTGTATCCGCTGCACCCGATTTGATCTCCTCTACTTTGAGGAGACAGGCCGCCTACTTGCGGAACGTTTTGGGGAACACCTCTGGGACACCCGCACCAACCAATCCAACCGCCCCATGGCTGAACACTTTAACTCCCCCTCCCACTCCGCCAAGGACATGCAGGTCCCTGGCCTACTCCATCGCCAGACCCTGGCCATACGACGCCTGGAGGAATAGCACCGCATCTTCTGTCTAGGAACCCTACAACCACACGGGATGAATGTAGACTTCTCCAGCTTCTTCATTTCCCCTACTACTACCTTTTCTCAGTCCCAACGCCCGGAATCAGCACCGCCCTCTTGCCGTGCAATCTTCTTCCCGACCTCTCCACCCCCACCCCCTCTCCGGCCTATCACCCTCACCTTTACCTCCTTCCACTTATCGTATTCCCTGCGCCCCTCCCTCAAAATCCCCCCACCTTTTTTCTCAACCCGCTTGGCACACCAGCCTCATTCCTGAAGAAGGGCTTATACCTGAAACGTTGATTCTCCTGCTCCTCAGGTGCTGCCTGGCCTGCTGAGCTTTTCCAACACCACACTTTCAACTCTGGTCTCCAGCATCTGCAGTCCTCACTTTCTCCTTTGGATTATAGTGACACTCAATGCAAGTCCTGAATATTGAACAGGTCTGCAGTAAGGACTGAGGGTGTCAAATGTCAGCTGTTTGTCAGTGTTTTAATTGGAGATCCAGTACCAAAAATAAAGTAGCATTTCAATGCTCCATACCTTTCAGTGCAATAATTCCGATGAATGTTGTTGGTACTATGATACAAACTAGGCATGCTGTGTATTGTACCTCTGGGTTTGGGTTTAGAACTATAAGCTTAGTGACCTACAACAATTCTTTGGCATTTGAAATTTCAGTGTTAAGAACGTTTATCTGGATCAGTGAACTAAATACTTCATTTCAGAGAGCTGATGTAACTGCGAGTAGAGAGATTGGGAGAATGTTCCATGAGATCCCTTGACCCATTCAATGGAATTGTAGTTCATGTTTGAAATCAGCTTTCTCTACCTCTAAACGTTTTGTTGCTTTAGACAGAATATCTCTGTTTCATCTTTCGAGAACAGTCAATGTTTTAGCCTGGACTATTGCAAATCCTTTGCACTGGAATCATTCTGGCTGTCAGAACCCTGTATGAGAGTGTGACGGGTTTTGTAAATTGAACATAGCAAACATCACTCGCTAACCTAAAGTGAAGAACCTTGCAAGAAATGATCAACCAATGATTTCAAACATCTGACATGAGAAGGATACGCATTTGGGCTTGACTAGATGCAACAATAAATGCTGAGAAACAGGTTGAAAGTTCATTTACAATTTTGGTTTCATATCTTGCTAACTGATTTTCTGTGCAGATATTTAAAAACGTTTTTCCTTCATCTAATAAACATTGTTTGCAATCGGCATGTGCACCGTGAGTTGCTTCTGAATTTGTTACAGTAGCTAACCACCATTTGCACCCCCAGGGAATATTAAATGCGTGATCTATCAAGCCAACATTTCCAGTATTGCTCGGAGTTAGATGGAAGACAGAAGCCTCGGAACTGTACTGCGGCAATCACTAAACATTCCCAGAAATGCAGGGTTTTTGGAATTTTCAATTGCACCTTGATATTCCTTGAGGGAACACTGTCCTGGAGTCTCAACAGGATCCAAATACATGACTCCAGTTCATACTAATACTCATTGGCACTTCACGTTTATAACAATGAACAACACCAATCAACATAGAGTCATAGAGGTGTCCAGCATGAAGACAGACCATTCGGTCCAACCCGTCCATGCTGACCAGATGGCCCAACCCAATCTAGCCCCACCTGCCAGCACCCAGCACATATCCCTCTAAACACTTCCTATTCATATACACATCCAAATGCATTTTAAATGTTGCAATTACACCTGTCTCCATCACTTCCTCTGCCAGCTCATTCCATACACGTACCACCCGCTGTGTGATGAAGTTACCACTTAGGTCTCTTTTATATCTTTCTACTTTCAACCTGCACCTATCCCCTGTAGTTCTGGACTCTCCGAACTCAGGGAAAAGACTTTGTCTATTTATCCTATCTATGCCCCTCATAAATTTATAAACCTCTATAAGGTTACCCCCCAGCCTCCGGCGCTCCAGGGAAAACAGCCACAGCCTGTTCAACCTCTCCTTATAGTTCAAATCCTTCAATCCTTGCAGCATTCTTGTAAAACTTTACTGAACCTTTTCAAGTTTCACGACATCTTTCCGAAAGGTAAGAGACCAGAATTGTATGCAATATTCCCAACAGTGGCCTAACCAATTACCTGTACAGCCTCAACATGACCTCCCAACTCCTGTACTGAATATTCTGACGAATAAAGGAAAGCATGACAAATGAGTTATTCACTATCCTATCTACCTGCAGCTCCACTTTAAAGGAGCTATGAACCAGCACTCCAAGACCTCTTTGCTCAGCAACACTCCCTCGGACCTTACTATTAAGTGTGTAAGTACTGCCAAAATTTGCTTTCCCAAAATTCAGCATTTCTCATTTATCTGAGTTAACCTGCACCTGCCACATCTCAGCCCATTGGCCCATCTGGTCAAGATCCCGTTGTAATCTGAGGTAACCTTCTTTGCTGTCCACTACATCTCAAATTTTGATGTCATCTGCAAACTTACTAACTATGTCCCTTATGCCCGCATCCAAATTATTTATATAAATGACAGAAAATAGAGGAACCAGCACCGATTCTTCTGGCACTCCACTGGTCACAGGCCTACAGTCTGGAAAACAACCTTCCACTACCACTCTCTGTCTTCTACTTTTGAGCCAGTTCTGTATCCAAATGTCCAGTTCTCCCTGTATTCCATGAGGTCTGCCATCGGTAAACTTGTCGAATGTCTTACTGAAGTCCATATAGATCATGTCCACTGCTCTGCCCTCATCAATCTTCGTTGTTACTTCTTCAAAAAACTCGATCAAGTTTGTGAGGTATGATTTCCCACGCACAAAGCGACGTTGACTATCCTGAACGATTTCTTGCCTTTTTCAATACATGTACATCCTTTCCCTCAGGATTCCCTACAACAACAAGGGCGGCACGGTGGCTCAGTGGTTAGTACTGCTGCCTCACAGCACCAGGATCCCAGGTTCGATTCCATGCTCGGGTGACTTTCTGAGTGGTATTTACACAATCTCTCCGTGTTTGCATGGGTTTCCTCCAGGTGCCCCAGTCTCCTCCCACAGTCCAAAGATATGCAGGTCAGGTGAATTGGCCATGCTAAATTGCCACTAGGGTTAGGTGTATTAGTCAGACAGAAATGGGTCTGGGTTGGTAACTCTTTGCAGGGTCGCTGTGGATTGCTTGGGCCAGAGATCCTGTTTCCACACTGTAGGAAAAAAATCTAAAATCTTGCCACCCACTAACGTCAGGCTCACTGGTCTATAGTTCGCTGGCTTGTCCTTACCAACCTTCTTAACGTGGTGCCACGTTAACCAACCTCCAGTCTTCCAGCACCTCACCTGTGACTATTGATGATACAAATATCTCAGCAAACGGCCCAGCAATCGCTTCTCTCGCTTCAAACCGAGTTCTAGAGAACACTTGATCAGGTTCTGAGGATTTATCCAGCTTTATGCTTTAAAAGACATCCAGCTTTCCCTCGTCTGTAATATGGACAATTTTCAGGGTGTCACCAATAATTTCCCTGCTTTCTGTATCTGCTATATCCTTTTGCACAGTACACACTGATGCAAAATACTCGTTTATTAACGCCCCTATTTTCCGCGGCTCCAAACAAAGGCCACCTTGCTGATCTTTGAGGGAACTTATTCTATCCCTAGTTACCCTTTTGTCCTTATTGTATTTGTAAAAACCCTTTGGATTCTCCTTAATTCTATTTGCCATAGCTGTCTCATGTCCCCTTTTTGCCCCCCTGATTTCTCTTGTAAGTGTATTTCTACTGCCCTTATACTATTCTAAGGATTCATTCGATCTATCCTGATATATGCTTCCTTCTTTTTCTCAACCAAACCGTCAATTTCTTCAGTCATCCAACATTCCCTATACCTATCAGACTTTCCTTTCACCCTATCAGGAGAATACTTTCTCTGGACTCTCGTTATCTCATTTCTGAATGTTTCCTATTTTCCAGCCATACCCTGACCAGGGAACATCTGCCTCCAATTAGCTTTTGAATGTTATCCCTCATACCGGCAATATTGACCTTTCTTCGATTTAGAACTTCAACTTTCAGATCCGCTCTATCCTTTTCAATCATTGTTTTCAATCTAATAGAAATATCGTCGCTGGCCCTAAAATGCTCCCCCACTGTTGCGCCATCGCCTGTCCTGCCTTATTTCCCAAGAGTAGGTCAGGTTTTGCAACTTCTCGAGAAGGGACATCCACATATCGATTCAGAAAATTTTCTTGTACACACTTAACAAATTCCTCTCCATCTAAACCCTTAACACTATGACAGTCCCATTCTATGTTTGGAAAGTAAGAATCTCTTACCATAACCATCATGTTATTCTTACAGATACCTGAGAGCTCCTTGAAGTTTGTTTCTCAATTTCCCTCTAACTATTATGGGGTTAAAAATACAATAAGAATAGAGTGATCATCCCTTTGATCTTCAGGTAAACAAAAAATGATGATGCTCAGGAGTCAGATAATCCACATTGTAATGCTAACACAAGAAGAGATTCACTCTGTTTGGATATCTAACTCCGCGCTGCTCCTTTCCTGGGAGTGTCTGATGGGGACAGTGTAGAGGGAGGTTTATACTACATCTAATTCCCTGCACTTGGGAGTGGTTCATGTGGGATGGTGTAGGGAACCCTTTACTCTGTTTCTTACTCCCTGTCTTGGAAGTGTTGATGGGCACAGTGTCAAGGGAGCTTTACTCTGTATCTAAACCCCTGCCCCAGGACTGTTTGATGGGGACAGTGTATAGAGAGCTTTCCTGTGTGTAAAGTCCCATGCTGTCAATATCCAGGGAGTGTTCGATGTAGGGACAGTGTAGAGGACGTTTTCCTTTCGATTGAACCCCATGCTGTGACTGTCCTGGGAGTGTATAATGGGTAGAGTACAGCGGGAGCTGTACTCTGTATCCACCTTCGTGTCCTGGGAGTGTTTGTTTGGGGCAATTCGTTTCAAATGGTATGCTGTTCCTCTCCTGGGAGTGTTTCTTGTGGAAACAATATCGAACGAACATTCTTTGGCATTGTATCATATGCTGTACCATCACTGGGAGTGTTTAATGTTGGCAGTGTAAAGGGAATAAAAACGGATATCCCATGGCCTGTCTTGTCCTATCCGAGCTCTGCAAGTCCGGATCAACTCTCTGTAGCTCCTTGTAAACTCTGTGAAAATTCAGATGCACTCCCTAACGCTGTCTATATCGCCTCTGTAAGTAGCGATGAACTC
The DNA here is from genome assembly GCF_037043375.1 of Chiloscyllium plagiosum. Classification (NCBI taxonomy): domain Eukaryota; kingdom Metazoa; phylum Chordata; class Chondrichthyes; order Orectolobiformes; family Hemiscylliidae; genus Chiloscyllium; species Chiloscyllium plagiosum. Next base: position 101,902,858 of record NW_028270180.1, read on the forward strand.
TTCATGTGAGCATTTTCAAGTGTAGACCAATGATACTTATTTTCAGCTCTCGTGGAAAAAGTCATTGTTAATCTTGCCCGAGTGCTCTTTTTAAGTATAATTCGACTCGCTAACTCGACGTGAGAATCCACTGTAAACACAGGACCAAGTTTTACTGTTCCTGTGAAAACTCTGCTCTGATCCTCCGTGTGAATTGTCTGTATGCATTAATTCATTTTGCGTTGAAAGTAGTTAGTTAAATTAATCTTCCCAGTGAAAGTGGATAATTATGTTAAGTGACTGTGTATTCAGTGTGTCCAACTAACGCCAGTTACACAACCGCCTGTTGATAAGCTTGGGAGACGTCCACCTCTTCTTGAATTGAGGGTGTCCCTTTCCTCGTGCATGAGCTCTCATTCCTGTTATGCTTGCGACAGTGTTGCCACTAGATACTGATGGAAGGGTCTGCATCAGTGTTATCCAATTCATTCCGATATTTGTGAAAGTGATCAAAATACAGCATATATTTCAGGAGGTAGAGAGAATTTACTTCCCGGTAATTGCTGCTGTCAGTGTCCACCTTAAGTGCCAACTTACGTTATAATTTCTGTAAAACGTGTTGCTCTCAACTCATAATGTTCTTGTTTCCCATGGATTTGATATCCATGTTATTCTGTTACACCAGTCTTTGTCACACAATCCACAGAGTAGTGACCAGAGCGAATTAGTTTGATTCATGGCTATCGATCATTATTCCTAACCGTCCAGCTTCCTGTTGCCACATGGCAAAGAACTACGTTAAATGCTCGGCGAAAGAGTGAGAATTGTGTTAGGGAATCGCCCGAAACGTTGCTGCTCCTTCTCCTCGGATGCTGCCTGAGCTCGTGTGGTTTTTATTCAGCACCACATTCTCGACTCTAATCTCCATCTTCTGCAGTCGTCACGTTCTCTTATCAATCTTCAGCGAATATTAATTAACAGCTATTCTTGCTCTCTAGATGTAACATGACGTATCTCCTCTGGCCAGAACTCAGCATAAATGTAAAATGTCTGATATCGCTTCAAGTCAGGATGTAAAGGGTGGTTTGCTGCATTCATCATGCTCCTTTGTATCTGATGTCCTTGTTCTAAGTTGCACAATTTGAAGTCAACACGAGCTCAGTTGTATTAGCCGACATTTGTGGGCGGCACGGTGGCACAGTGGTTAGCACTGCTGCCTCACAGCGCCAGAGACCTGCGTTCAGTTCCCGCCTCAGGCGACTGACTGTGTGGAGTTTGCACGTTCTCCCCGTGTCTGCGTGGGTTTCCTCCGGGTGCTCCGGTTTCCTCCCACAGTCCAAAGATGTGAAGGTCAGGTGAATTGGCCATGCTAAATTGCCCGTAGTATTCGGTAAGGGGTAAATGGAGGGGTATGGGTGAGTTGCGCTTCGGCGGTGCGGTGTGGACTTGTTGGGCCGAAGGGCCTGTTGCCACACTGTAAGTAATCTAATCTAATCTAATCTAATTACCCACATGTGTGTACACGACATGTTTTTAACCTGAAAGCGCAACAATGACTTGGAATACCTCGTATTTGGAGCCTGGGAAAATGACAGCCTTGCATCGTGTAGCTGTGGCAATGTGCATCAGTGGTGGAGAAAATAGGTGCTGTCGTTGGGAGTCTGCTAACTCCTGAATCTTTTGGCGTAACCTCTTTTACCTTCACTTTTTAATTGTCTAAGTGAGAATTGTGAGCCTGCCCATTTGGCAGTGTGCTCTCTCCAGATGTGTGAATAGACACCACGTGGCCAGGGTGATGGCAGATTTCCTGGTAGTTATCCTTGATCTGATACTATTGCTATTCTTTAGCCAGATCACTTTATTTTCCTGGAGGATAGAGATGTGTGTAATATTCGCGCTGCACTCCTTTATGCATCAACTAACTTCTGTTTGGTTCATTCTCGCGTTCATATTCGGTTGACTTGTGGCCAGTTGTTGCCAGACGTTGAAAACTAAATATTGTCATGAGAAGATGGCGGTAGTATTTCTCGAAACAATGACTGTGCTGAGTTGCTTAAATAGTATGACTTGGCATTTTATTCATCACAAAAGTTATCGTATTCTGATTGTGCATATCTTTTGAGGTCGGGATCTACACAATTATTCATTGTTGTTGGTGGCAATTGAATCCCTTCACTGCATTTCACACACAATGTTCCATTTGGGCTGATCTTTTGCTCGATATCTTCACTGTCAGATAAATTTTATTTAGCAGGAGAAAATGATATCTCGAGATGCTGGAAATCTCGAGAAGAAGAAGAAGAAATGGTCAATGTCACAACACAGGATTCCGTGAGTTTAGTAGGATTCAGGTTAGGTCTTTGCTGAGGACTGATCGTTCATCCTCAGTAAGGGGGCAGTCCCGGGGAATGGCGAGGAGAACATCCGTTGGTGACGTCACTCACGACCTATTACCACACCCATTCTAGTAACAATCTGAACCGCCACTCCCAGTTCCAGGTCCATACCATCTCCGAGCTCCCAGCCCTGGTATGTTTTTACCATTCTGCCAGACGCCCACTTACTGAGGATGAATGTTCTGTTCTCAGCACATGCCTCACCTTTGTCCCAGTATGCTCCTGGATTAATGCATTTGACTTGTCTTGTGACCTTGAACATTTCTTCCACTGCTACCTCCTCCATGCAGACTTTTTCCATTAAGTCTCCCGCCCATCCTCCGAGGATCCTTTCTCTGGCCTCGAATCCCCATCTACTTGGACACCCTCCAAGTACTCTGTTACCCTCCCTTGATCTCTTCATTTGTAAACTGCCAACTTGACATCGACCGTTCAGACTGTCCACCCACCTCACCTACTCGAACCTCTCACCCTCGGAAAGCACAGTCCTCCACTCCGTCCGTTCCAACCTAAACCTCGCCATCAAATCAGTAGACAAATGTTTGGCTGTGGTGGTTTGGTGCACCAATCTCGACACCGCTGAAGCCAGGAGCCAACCCGCAGACAATTTGTCCTACTGTCTCCACGACCACCACTTGCCATCACCGAACCATCATATCCGAGACCATAAACTGCCTCATCACCTCTGGGGATCTACCACTCACGGTCTCCAACCTAATAGTCTGAGAACCCGGTACTGCACGCTTCTACCTCCTACCCAAGAATTAGAAAGATGCCCCGGTTGACCCATTATCTCAAACTGCTCCAGTCACACCGAAGTCATCTCTGCATAGCTTTACACTCACCGGTCTCCCTCAATAAGGGAGCACCTACCTATATTGGGGACATTACCGATGCCCTTCACCTTCCCCCAAGAGTTTCCTTTCCTCGTCACCAACCACTGCCAATCTTCACCATGGATATCCAATCCGTGCACACATCTATCCGCCAAAACAACGGCCGTCAAGCCCTCAGATTCTTCCTCTCATGACGACCCAAATAGTACCCTTCTATTGAAACTCTAATTCGCCGCCCTCAACAACTTCTCCTCTTTATCCTCCCACTTCATTCAAACCAAAGGGGTAGCCATGGGCACCCGCATGGGACCAAGCTACACCTGCCTTTTCGTCGGATTCGTGGAAGAGTCCATCTGCAGCAGCATTGCCCACGTTTTACCTCGCTACGCAGATGACTGTATCAGCGCTGCCTCGTGCTCTCACGAGGAGGCTTCACAGTTCCTCCAATTCAAACCACCTTCCACCCCGGACTCAAATTCACCAGTGCCATCTGGGATATCGCCCTCCACTTCCTGGATCTATTTCCGGTGATCAATAAATCACAGATATGTACTACAAACTCAACGCCTCCAATAGCGAAGTGGACGACACCTCCTCCCACCCTCTTCCCGTAAAATCGGTATTCCTTATTCCCAAACACACTGCTTCCGCCGCATCTGCTCCCAGGAGGACCAATTCCATCATAGAACATTCCAGATGGCATCTTTCTTCAAAGACCGCTATTTCACCTCCTAAATAGGTCGACGATCCACTTCAGTGCACCTCCTCCTCTTCCCGCACCTCCGGACCTGAACCTCAATTGCAACAAAGACAGGAAACACTAGTCTTCACCTTCTTCCCCATTAACCTCTGATCCAAACTAACCCCACCCCTATGAGTATATTTCCTTTATCAACCTATCTGCGTTTCAGGGAGACAATTTCTTTTGCGACTCCATTGTCAGATCCATGGAACAAACCCGCCCACAACTTATTCCTGGCCCCTTCCCCTGCAAACCAAAAGAAGGGAAAAAGCTGTAACCATACCTCTCCCAACTCCACCAAGCATCACAAAGGATCCTTCCACAAAAGATAGAAATTTGCTTGTACATGCACACACGTCATCTTCTGTATCTTTTGAACCAAATGTCCTCTACTTCGGAGAGAAAGGACGAAGTGAAATGTTTACTTCAGAGAGCTCGAAGGGAGCATGAAAAAACTTAACGGGTAGGAATCCGAAAAACCCCAGGTGTTCTACATGAGAAACAGGAAGATGGCGGGACTGAGGGTAGGGACGATCAGTGATAGTGGACTCAACTTGTACTTAGTGTTGGAGCAAGAAGCGAAGGTGATTTATGAATACCTTGCTTCAGCATTCACGACTAAGAAGGACCTTGTCCCTTGTGAGATCAGCGCGGAATACACTGGTATATTCGAACAGGTTGACGTTAAGAAGGACTGTGTGATGGAAATTTTGGAACACATGAGGACAGATAGGTCCCCTGTGTTGGGTTGGATTTTTCCAAGATGAGAAATGGAAGCGAAGCAAGAGATTCCTTCGAATTTGGTGATGATGTTTGCGGCATCACTGTACACTGGATTAAGACAGGTGACTAAAGAGTGGAATATTTTATTCCTTTGTTGAACGAAGGGGAAATGGATAACCTTGGGAATTGCACGCCAGTCAGTCTTACATCTGTGATGAGAAAGTTATTGGGGAGGATTTTGTGAAACAGGATCCATGATATGGAAAAATACAGTCTGACTCAAGACAATCAGCCTGATTTTCGGGGGGGGCAGGCATGTATAACAAGCCTTATTGAATTATTTGAGGATGTGACAAACTACATTGATGAAGGTAGAGCAGTGGATGCTTGTGCAAATGGATTTTAGTATAGGAACAAAGGGACGTCGAGGTTTATGTGCATGCAGTTTGGAAGGAAGGGAAGGTGAAACAATTATTAATACAGTGAATGGAATTGCTTTTTTTCTAAATATAGGTGAAGAATATTCATTTGTGGAATATATTTGGAGTTTTGTGTTCAGGTCTTGGTAGCTTCAGTATGGAAAATGTTAATGCCCAGGAGAGACAGAAAAGGAGATTTAAAAGATTTAATCAGGGATTTTAGATTCAATGAAATATTTGAAGCATTGTTGTGGTTCTGTTCGCCGAGCTGGATGTTTTTGGTGCAAACGGTTTGTCCCCTGGCTAGGCAACATCATCAGTGCTTGGGAGCCTCCTGGGAAGCGCTTCTTTGATGTTTCCTCCGGTGTTTATAGTGGTCTGTCCCTGCCGCTTCCGGTTGTCTCCGGTGTTAAAAGTGGTCTGTCCCTGCCGCTTCCGGCGAACAGAACCACAATAACGAGCACCCGAGCTACAAATCTTCGCACAAACTTTGAATATTTGAAGCATGACTCGTAGTCTGCTTGCAGCAGAGAACTGTAAGAAAGTGATCTCTTTGAAGTGCTCGAAACGTAGAATAATTTGGGCAATGCAAAGAAGGATATCCGGTTTCCACTGGTTTGGAAGTCAGTAGCTTGGGGACAACAATATCAAGACTGTCAGCAGGACAGCTTTGAGCTAGTTGAAGAGAAACTTCTTTATGGAGAATTATCCAAATTTAGAATGCACTGCCTGGGAGCGTGTTCGTGATGAATGCCACACGGGTTTAGATGAGATGTGGGAATGTTCTCAATATATGCAGTGATGTTTTTAAGAAATGCACTTCCCGGCAGGGTTGTTGAGTCAGAAACTGGCACAATCTTATGAAATGTATTCTAGATAACCTATTTTAGATGAACACTTCAAATTTCACAACATTCAAGATTAGTGAAGGAAACTGGGATGAATGACGGTTTGCAGATGGGACTTCTTTGACAATATGATTTTTTGGAGTCGACATTCTGCATCTGTCAATTCCAGTCGGTAAATCTTGATAGATTAAACTTTTTGGGGCGAAGGGCCGCGTTAACCTATTTTATTCTGTAATTCTCTGCCACTGTGAGTGTGATTGAGGCACAACCCCTTTGAACATGGAAGAAGCATTTAGATCTATGATGCAAAGTAATACAAGTCTCTTTGATAATTGCTATAATACATAAATGTTTGTTTTTAACCGACGCAAACATCATTGGTCAAAGTACGTACCAGTGACGTCCAAAATCTATGACACTGTGACATTTTGACAGAGAAAATAATGAGTCGTATTTGATGGAGGGGAAATAAAATGGGATGCAATTCAATAAACCTATCCACATGATTTGCCAAAATGATTTTTTTATTTTGTCTGGGGTTTGCAGTACGTCAATCTACCTTGACCAGATTACTCTCATTTCCTTGGAGGTGCACAAGTCAAGTGGCATGCAAAATACAAAGTCTCTGATGATGCACCCTCTCCACCTTGCAAGTAACAAATTCTTCTGTTAATATGGAATTTGGAACATAGAACGTTACAGCGCAACACCTTCTGCCCTCGATGTTTTGTCGACCTGTGAAACCGATCTAATGCCAATCTTACCTATACCATTCTATTATCTATCTATCTATCTATCTATCTATCTATCTATCTATCTATCTATCTATCTATCTATCTATCTATCTATCTATCTATCTATCTATCTATCTATCTATCTATCTATCTATCTATCTATCTATCTATCTATCTATCTATCTATCTATCTATCTGTCTATCTGTCTATCTGTCTATCTGTCTGTCTGTCTGTCTGTCTGTCTGTCTGTCTGTCTGTCTATCTGTCTATCTATCTATCTATCTATCTATCTATCTATCTATCTATCTATCTATCTATCTATCTATCTATCTATCTATCTATCTATCTATCTATCTATCTATCTATCTATCTATCTATCTATCTATCTATCTATCTATCTATCTATCTATCTATCTATCTATCTATCTATCATATATATATGTCCAGTACCAGTTTAAATGTCCTTAACGTCGGTGATACGATGACTGTTGCAGACAGGCCATTCCATGGCCTTACTACTTTCTCTGTAAAGACACTACTTTGATAGCTGTCTTTATGCTATCACCATCAATTTAAAGCTATGTCTCCTCGTGTTAGCTTTCACCATCAGAGGAAAACGGCTCTCACTGTCCAGCCTATCTAACCATCTGATTATGTTGTTCATCTCGATTAAGTCACCTATCAATCTTCTTGTCTCTAACGAAAACAGCCTCAGTTCACTCAAACGTTCCTCGTAAGACCTTCCTTCCATACCAGGTAACATGCTAGGAAATCTGCTCTGAACACTTTCCAAAGCTTCAACATCCTTCTAAACATGCGGTGACTAGAAATGTACACAATAATCCAGGATGGGCCTAAACAGTTTCTTGTACAGCCAAAGCATGATCTCGTAGCTCTGAAACTCAATTTCACACCAATAAACGTCAATACACCATATGACTTCTCAACAACCCTATCAACCTGAGTGGCAACTTTCAGGGATTTATGCCTCTGGACACTAAGATAGCTCTGTTCCTCCAAACTGCCAAGAATTTTCCCATTTGCCCAATAGTTTACACGCCTGTTATTTCTTCCGAAGTGTACTAACTAACACGTTTCTGCATTAAACTTCTTTTGCCATTCCTCCAAAGACTATACATCTTACCTTTGTCCCGCTGTTATCCACGATATCCTTCGGCACTATCCAAAACTCTGCTTAACTGAGTGTCATCTGCAAATGTGCCAACCTATGCTTCTATGCCCACATCCAGATCATTTATGAAAATGACTAAGATCAGTGACCTCGAAACAGATCCTTGTGGCAAACCACAGGTAACTGATCTCCAGGATGAACTTTTCCCATTAACTAACACCCTCTCTCTTCATTCAGCTAGCGAATTTCTGATCTGAATCACCTTCAAACCCGAAACTCCGTATTTTGTGAAAAAGCCAACCGTCTGGAACCTTATTAAACTCATTACTAGAGTCCATGTACACCACATCAAACACTTTATTTTCACCAACTGTTGTGCCACCTTCGGAAGAACTTAATAAGGTTAGTGAGGCACGACTTCCGCTTCACAAAACCGTGTTGATAATCGCAAAACAAATTAATGATTTCCAGAAAATCATAAATCTTAACTCGTCTAACCTTTTCCAACACCTTACCCACAACAGACGTAAAGTTCACTGGCCTATAGTTGCCAGGTTTGTCTCCAGTCTTCTTCCTGAACAAGGGATTAACATTTACTATCCTCCACACATCTGGCACTACTCCTAACGACAATGATTTCAGAAAGATCAAAGCCAATGTCCCACACACCCATAGCATGTTCAGCTACACAGGTATCAATCGGATAGTGTCTTCACACTGCCTTTCAATTGTCTAATCTCATTTTGTTTCTGGAAAATGTTGCTGATCCAACTGCGAACATTCATCAGCTTGGGGATACTGAAGTCATCAGAATTCACAGTGGAGTTCAATGCTGGCAGCTTATCAACTTTCTGTTCCAAGTGGATTAAAACATCGACGCCCCGGTTTCTGTGGTCTAACGTATGGAAATATGGGATGTGAATATTTAGTAGTTTGGGTTTGAACCACACGGATGCTGACATCGTACTTACTCGAAGTTCAGAATAACCTTCGCAAGGTCCACCGAACACATCTGCTCCAAATGGAATCTAACCACGTTTTTGGTTATACATCAGAGAAGGAGACATTTGAGCTGACAACACAAATAGAGATAAATAGTGACGACCTAGTTTGAATGACTGAAACCTAATTAGAGGATGATGTCATGGAGCCAATCAGAGAACTGGCTATTTTATATTTCGTATTATGTAACGGTGAAGGATTGATAACTCAGCTTGCAATTGATGATCCTCTTGGCAGGACTGAACACAATCTGCCAGAGTTTGACGCTATGCTTGAAAGAGTGAAGACAAAGATGCTGATGATGGTTTTTGAACTATTCAATGCAATTGCACAGTCCTGAGGAAAGAGTTGTTCGAAGTGGATTCGACAAAAACATTGAAGGGTAGGACAGTTGGAAAACAGCGGTAAATGATGAAGGACATGCTAAATAGCTGTCGATTAAAATATACTCTTAAGGTGAAGAGGAATTTTAAATATCTTCCATCACCTAATAAGGTAGTCAAGGAAACGTAAAGGCAACACCTTATCTTATCATACTTCAAACATTTGTGTTGTTCGGGAGAATTTATAGCAATTTTATCTTCAGCAAAGGGTGACTGAAACCGAAATCATAAGCACTACGTTGAACTACAAAAAGGAATTGGTAGATCATATAAGCGCTGATAACGAAAGCTTCTGTAAGTATATGAAAAGTAAGCGAATAGATAAATTAATGTTTTACTATACAGAGGATGAAAATTCTGAGGAAATATTGAGAAACACAGAAATGACGGAGGCGTGAAACTTATGTTTTACCCGTTTTGACTGAAGAAGGTAACAATTTCGTTCTGAAAGCTCCAGTCAAAACCGTTGAACTTGGTGAATTTATGAAAACAAGGGGGAAAGTATGAAGTGAACAGACTGAACTAAATGGAAATAAGTCCCCGTGGGGTGATTGCCTCCACCCTAATATACTGAAAGGATTAGGTAGCAAAGATAGTGGATGCATAAGTCATGATTTTCCAAGATTCTCCAGAATCTGGAACAGTATTAGTGGATTGGAAACATGCTAATGTAACACCTTTATTCATGAGAGTGGATAGTCAAGAGAAGGGGAAGGACAGATCAGTTACTGTGACCTGTGTCGCGGTGATCCTTCTGGTGTCAATCAAACATTCGTGCAAAAATAAAGGTTAATTCATCAGTGTCAGCACGGTTTCATAGTGAACTCAAAAATAGAAGTCTCTGAAAAGTTCAGAAGGTCTGGCAGCATCTGCAATGAGAAATCTGAGTTAACTTTACGATGAGGTGACCATTCTTCAAGCCCTTCTGAAAAGATAACTATGACTTCTCTTCACTGATGCTGCTGGATCTGCTGAGCTTTTTGCTTATGTTCTGTTTATTGTTGTGGTTCTGTTCGCCGAACTGGGAATTCGTGTTGCAGACGTTTCATCCCCTGTCGAGGTAACATTCTCAGTCCTTGGGAACCTCCTGTGAAGAGCTTCTGTGATCTTTCCTCCGGCATTTGTAGTGGTTTGAATCTGCCGCTTCCGGTTGTCAGTTCCAGCTGTCCGCTGCAGTGGTCGGTATATTGGGTCCAGGTCGATGTGCTTATTGATTGAATCTGCAGATGAGTACCATGCCTCTAGGAATTCCCTGGCTGTTCTCTGTTTGGCTTGTCCTATAATAGTAGTGTTGTCCCAGTCGAATTCATGTTGCTTGTCATCTGCGTGTGTGGCTACGAAGGATAGCTGGTGGTGTCGTTTCATGGCTAGTTCGTGTTCATGGATGCGGATCGTTAGCTGTCTTCCTGTTCGTCCTATACAGTGTTTTGTGTCGTCCTTGCATG